>NW_024040040.1:55207306-55230306 GCF_014851395.1 Micropterus salmoides | reverse complement strand
GTTTAGAAAAACACTCACTCATCCACTCAGAGAGAGAGAGAGAGAGAGACACAGAGAGAGAGAGAGAGCTCTGCAGAAATACCATTTTCAACAGGCCTAGTAAAAATGTAAAATCAATATGTGGCGGTCAGCGTTGATACTGAGGCGGCCGCCACAAATAAATCCATGTATGGGAACCCTGTACTGTTCAGCTGCACTATCTGTGGCCCGGTCTCAGCGTCTGTGGCCCTGGTGCTGGTACTACTACAGAGCCAGTCGTTACTTTTTTACATTTACTTGCATTTCAGTGAAACTCTGCTTTTCCATTTTCTGTTGTAGCTCGTTTTCCAGTCAGTGGAAGGGACAGACGTTCATCTGGAATAGACCAACAGGCCCGGGGAACGGGGGTCGGCCCGTGACGCTCAACCTTCTACCAACCTCCGGGATTTGTCCCGGTTCTCCAGATGACATTTGAAAGTTCTGAAGGACAATCATTTCTGGCCCGCCATCTAACAGCTTGAAAGAAATGTGGTCCGATGCCAGACTTATTAGCCGACCCCTGATCTGGAGTGTTTGTTCTTTATTAATTCTAGCTGTGGGACTGGGACAAGGTTTAGTTTCACTCCTGACCCCTTTGTGTTGTCTTAGTATTCCCCTGTTAGCCTCTCTAGGGTTATGGCTGCTGCTCTCTTTGTGTTTTGCCTTTTAAAACCATTTGGAGCTGAAGAGAGATCTTCTTTTGTTTCACTTTATTTTGTGGAGCTTGGTAACTGTCTCTCTTAGTGGAGACCTCTTTTTGTTCTCTTGTTTTTATGGTTTAAGCAGAACCCAGAAGGTCCTTTCTGTGGTTCTACATTTGTGTTAAACTCTCACTTTCCAATTAAACACCTTTTCACCAAAAACATCCACTTTATGTTGCTTTCTTACCCATCGAGCCGGGACGTAACAAAGAGGTTCAGAGTGAATTATCCAGTGGAGATGTTTCTTGTTATATTAAGATTTTAAATGTGGAGCTCAACATTGCTCTGCCACAGTCAATGGACTAAACCACTGAGAAGAAAAGAGACTTTAGCATTAAGATCCTCAGTGTGGATCAGTATAATATCAGCCTTATGTCTGCACTTTAGTGTCACCACAACTTTCACATCATATTAATCTCAGCACAGAAGGAAAAAATGGTGTCTGACCTCAGAGTCTCCAGTCTGCAGTGTGGACTCTCCAGAAACCACACAGCAGCTTCACTCCTGAATCCTGCAGCTCGTTGCTACCAGGTCCAGCTCTCTCAGATGGGAGGGGTTGGACTTCAGAGCTGAGACCAGAGAAGCATAGCTGCTCTGACAAACTGCAGCGCCACAATCTGAATAAAGAAAAATGATGTAACGTTAGAAGACAATGTTCCTGCTTGAAATCATTCAGTGTTTAATAATCTGTTCAGAGCTGAAGAAGGTTTAGAATGTAGAAGTTTAGAAATGGAAATATTTGTTATTGTCTGATAGTTGAAATAGAGATTATTTATTTATTCATTATTTATCTATTTTATTATCATTTCTTTAAAAACATGACGTGGAATAGAAGCTGATAATCAGGAAGAGCGTTACGTCTGTTTGTTTTATTATTTCTAAGTCTGTGGATGAACGTTAAGTCAGCTGTCAGATTGCCGGCTGATGATTGGTTCTGACGGATCCTTCTACTTGCAGACTGCATCAACACGGACTGTTCTTAATAGCGTGTTAGCTTGCTGACACTGTTTGGAGTAAAGCAGCCGTCCTCCTGATCAGTCCTGAGCTCCATCAGAGAGTCCAAACATTTCAGACACTAAAAGTTGAAAGTTTCCTCTGCAGAGTTTCCTCTGTCTGACCTGTCAAGTTTTTAACTCCATTTATTTGTTTTGCTGCAGAAATGTCCCACGATATTAACTGTGACATCACTGCGAGCATGGAAACGTTTAAATGACTGACAGCAGCAAGGGATTCACTTTGTGTTGAAAAGTGGTAGAGAGAGAGAGAGAGAGACAGAGAGAGAGAGAGAGAGAGACAGAGGAGAAGAGAGAGAGAGACAGAGAGAGAGAGAGAGAGAGAGAGAGATACAGATAGAGGAGAGAGAGACAGAGAGAGACAGAGAGACAGAGAAGAGAGAGAGAGAGAGAGAGAGAGAGAGACAGAAGACAGAGACAGAGAGAGACAGAGAGAGAGATTTGAACACCAACATTTCTTTACTATATGCACATCACAAATAAACGTCCTATATCACATTAATAAAGACCTTTGCGTTTACATGTGTATCAGAAGTTTAGATCAGCACATCTCAGAACTTAACTGCCCCTCTGTCACAGAGCAGACGCCCCCCCACAACCCCAAACCAGCTCAAAAGTATCCAGGTCATGTGCAGCTCTGTAAAAACTGAAACCTAACAGCAGTCTGGACTGAACCATTTTCTCACAAACAAGAACCACATCAACATCTAACCCTTCCTCCACCTTCCGTCTCCGGGTCATATACACCGCCATCTTTGCCTGTCCTGAAACAAAGTTCAGTAGCTGACATCTGTTCTTCTTCCGGCGAGTGTCTCTAAAACCACAAATAAAAATCTGCTTCGTAAAAACTTCTCCACATCTACTGAAAATGTTTTCCAACAAATCTGTCAGACGAATGCACTCTGAGAAGCAGTGAAACACGTCTCTGTCTCTCACTGCAGAAGGGACATTTGTCTTCTACAGCAGCGTTAATAACTACATGGCTACAACGCCATGAAGGATTCTCCACTGCAGCTCTGCATCTTTCTTTGTACAAAGACCTCCAGGCTGCTTTAAGGCCGGATCTAAGTCCAGGAAAACCCTCCACGGGTTCATTCAACATTCAAACCAGCAGTTTTATTTGCGCTGCTGCAGACTGTGCTGTCAGGCGCACAGAGCGCACTGAGACGCCGCGGCGTCACAAACAGATCTGCCTTCTCACCTCGACTCACCCGGCACATCTTCACCACCTGCACATCTGGACTGTGTTTCATAAAAATGTCTGGAAATAAAGCAGGACGGCTCTCCCACAATCACTACACTCCATCCTCATCATCAGTCCTGATGATCAAACAGTACATATAGCACAGAGGTAAATCCTTCTTTGGGCCAGATGATCTGTATTAGGACATTTCTGATGTGAGTTTGTTGTCAGAGCTGCTGAGAAGCTGACAGCAGTGTTAGAACCAGGTTAGAACAGAAGGGCGTGCAGGTTTAACTCTGGGCTGTGGGTGAATGAAGATGGTAGCTAGGTTACAAATAAAGCCTCAATAATAAAAAACTAATGAAATGAAGAACAATAAATACATCTGTATCAGTAACCTGGGTTTAAAACAGTTAACAAAGACACAAACCGGACATTCATTTAAATACTGCCACCTGCTGGTAGAAAGGCCAAACAGATCTGTTACTATGGAAACCACATTAAATATGATTTAATATTAAAAATATAGTAAAATAACAACTCTGCACACACAATAATTACCTATAACTACCAACTGTACTGCACCAAACAATGCGAACATTAAACGTGACTCTTGCTGTTTACATGAAGAAATGCACAATATTATATATGCATAATCAGCTACTGTTGCTAACATATTTCTCTCGGTCCAGGTTTATTTATTGATTGTTTTCTTCTTCTAACTTTACCCTGGTATAACGTTAGTGCTTGCATAATGTTACAGAATGGCCGCTCTACAAGCTGGGCTTTTATTTTCATTTCATTTCATTTAATCTTTGATACTCTCTTGTCTTCAGTTGCCTGTTTGGTATTGAAGTGATCCAAAAGTAACTAAAAGTAATCAGATTACATGTTTAAACAAGTAATTAGTAATTGTATTGGATTACATGTTTAAAGTAACCCTCCCAGCCCTGAGTGTTGTCTTTAAGGAGCATGAAAACCTGCCTCCGCTGACACACAACATGTAACTATGCAGTGGAAAAAAGGTCAGCCTTGACTGATGCTCTGTTGTCTTTTATTGAACTTCCTTGCAGTGAGCAACGTACAGACCAACGGAAGAGCTGAACAGAAATTTACAGACAGAAAATAAGACGATGCATTAGCTTAACACATAACCGGAAAGTTGGAAATTTGCACTAAATACACTCAAATGTACTCAGACACAAACTATAGCAGTAAACATACCTTGTAGCCGCTCTGGACTGGTGCTAAAGTACCTTTATCTTTTGAACACTTCACCTGTTTCGACCACATCACTAACTTTGGCCGTGCTGTCCAAGAATATAACAATGGCTCCATTGATGCGGGAGTCAGACTTCACGCTGCCTCAGCCCACCACCTCTCCAGCCGCTAAACTGGCCTCCTCTACAGAGCACTGTGCTGCCGGGGTTGGAGCCCTACTGGTTTTGGTTGCCGTACGCGTGCACGTGTTGTGCGCAGCAGCTGCGGACTGCCTCCATCCCAGATTGGTGTCACATTCACAAACATGTTCCTGGTGAGTTTCAAGTCGCATCTTTAATGTACGGCGGCGATCATGATTGTATAAGTGAGCTCTACATCAGAGCCACATAGGAAAAAAGAAATGAAAGAAAATAGACTTTTTACTAAATCGCGTTAAGCTGGATTCAAACTCACCTGAGCAATAAGTAAGACCTTCTCCCAGCTCTCCACGTTACCTGCGAGCTGATCGACCAATCACAGAGTACTGTCGTCCAGTCACGTATTGATGAAGCACGTCATCATCCAGGTAACACTTTGTTTGGGCTCATCTAAAACAACTGGAGTACTTTTAAACAGTGACGATCTGACTCCCACAATACTGTGAAAACATGGATTTGATGTTTGATGAAGATGTTTCTTGTTATATTAAGCTTTTAAAGTCATCTTCTCTGCTGTGGTGTGCTGGGGAGGGGGCATCGGGACTTGTGGTGCCAACAAACTGGTGGTGGGGATGGAAGTGGACAGTGTGGAGGCAGTGACTGAGAGGAGGATGAGAGGGAAGCTGGAAACCATCATGGACATCATCATCATCATCATCATCCTCTCTATGCTGAGCTGAGGCAGCTCAGGAGCTCCTTCAGCCTCAGACTCATCCAGCCCCGAGCCTCAAAGAGCTTTGGAGGCTCATTTGTGGGACTTTGTCATTGTGTTATTGTGGATCATCATAATGTCAGCCTTCTACAGACATCATCCAAATGTCAGCACAACATTCATACACCTATTCATGTCAACACAGACCAATAACATGCTGCTGATCTCAGGCCAGTCTGGAATAATGATCAAGTCAGACATGTTGGTACTTCTGTTACTTTCATTTTCTTCTGCTTCTTTTAATCTATGAAAAATACTAAGACAGATGTTTTCTACAGAATTCCAAAATGTTCAACATGAAATAAATAAGTAAATACAAAACTCCAGCTCTTTAACACCTGTCCCAGCACTTCTGGTTCTCATTTCAAAGCACAGATTTAGCCTCTCCTCATCACCACTGTCATCTCCATCAACACACAGCTGACTGACTGTGAGCTTCATCCTCAGTCGTCCTTCTAACTGGATCAAATGTGCACTGAGCAAAGAGAGAGTCTCGTTCTCTTCATCTTAAATGTAACCGAGTTCCTTCCTGTACAAATGTAGTGTATTATTTATGCTCCTGTTTACTGGCTGAGTCAGAACACAAAGTCACATCAAATGATGTGGTGTAGGGCTGGGCCCAATTATCCACGAAATTGATGTCATCGATTAGGAAATATCTTTATTTGCATAACATGCGTCGGCGGGTCGCAGTGAAGTGCTGCGTCCAGTTAAGCAGCGATTCCACCCGGAGAACGAGCTGCAGAACAAAAAAACGACCATCACAAAGAATTTTAGACAGAGACCCAACAACATGTTGCTCTGTGAGCTCTGCAAACTGGAAATGTCTTCACTGCAGCACAACTGCTGAGCACGAACAAGTGAAAGCATCCTGGAGCTCTTTGTCGAGACGGCAGCACGTTCACTTTTTGTCCCCACACAAGCCCGATATATCAGGATGATCACCACGAGGAACAGGTTTTCTGTTAGGAGCAGTGACCTAATACTTACTCACCCATTTTCTAAGTGGTTCTTTATTGCCCCCATGTTCAAAGTTATTTCTGCACTGCTGTTGTCATGGTAACAGTTTAGATTTGCCGTTTACTTCACTAGCAAGGACCAGATCAACAGATAGGATTAAACGATACGAGTATAGCCTCGGCCTACACCACTCCCAGCTGGTTTTAGTTTCTACACCCCTGCTTCCACCGTCTGTGTGTGTTTGCTAAATGAGTGAGTGATCTGAGACGTGAGCGACGGTAGATACAGCTGTCGGATCACAAGTTAATCTGAGCATGTACCGTGGCCACAGCTGACTCCACGCTGTGTTCGGGCAGATTGTAAACATTCAGACTGTTCCACTTACAGGCTGTAGGACAAACTGTTCTCAGATCACCTTCAGACGAATAACGATGATACAAGACTCCAAAATCTGACGAGTAGACCAGCAGAGCACACGTGCAAGCTAGCAGTCAGCTATTCCAACGAGTAGTTTGAAGAAGAGACAGGAGAGAAAAGAACAGGAGGAGAGGGTCGCTCCCAAATAACATGGTTTGGATTTTTGAACGGGACGTTGTCTAAAATTTGGCTCAATGCAGGCTCGTCTGATTCAAACAGGTGAGTAACTTTACTTTTTCAGTGGATTCGGTGTGGCTGCCGTGCTCCTGTTTAAAAGGCTGTCATCACTTCAGGGACAGGTCGCCGCTGAGCACCTGTTGGATGTCTGATGGGCTTGTGGGTATTAAACTGTGTGTGCGCCTTAGCTGGCCTGTTGTTTATGAGTTGGTCACTTTTCTTTCTTAGTCACCATAATGTCTTGCCTCTTTGTTGAAGAGGAATGCGGTTGCTGTGATTCAGGAGGTTGTTGTTCTGAAAATGCCTGAAAAAGTCTGCATCATTTCAGCCAGTGGACTCCTCCCCTGTCCACAGCTACATGACGATACATTACGTAGATAGTCAGTGGGTTTGAAACTTACTGGCCCAAAGACAATTTTCACTGTCCCTCCTTCCAAAAGTTATTTATCAATGTTACAACCAAAGGCTTAGAAATACTGTTACTATGTTTAATCGCTTATTAAATACATCCTGAATATAAAAAAACTAAATTAAAATGTAGGCTAATCACAGCGAAAATTATAAAAAAATAAAAAAGGTTAACAAAACAATTTAGTTTTAAAACAAAACATAGTGACAGACTCAAACATGACGAGCTCTCTCTCCTGCTGACATTTAATAAAATACTTTACACAGAGCAGTGTTGAATAACTCCTTGGTGTTTCTTTCCTTAAGTTGACACAAACTGACATGTTTGTACACTTTGTTGGTTTGCAAAAATAGTATAACTTTTTATACAAGAATTACTCAGAAGTGTTTGTAGTGCAGCCATTGGAAGAATGACTGTGGTCTCGCGGGGTAAAGGTGTTGTTATTCTTTCAATGTAAAGTTTGACTACTAAATGTTTAATAATAACTCATATTTTATTCCTATACTCTATGTGTATACTATATGTGTGTTTATGTTGTTTAACATGTGCCTTTTCAATGTGCCAACATGAGTAGAGCAGCTGCTCAGGCAGCTCAGGCAAAACCTAGCCAACCGTAACATACACAATGGTAGTAATGGTATGGTATGGTAAGTCACGTACGCCAGGCCTGAGATCTTGGCAAACTGAGGCCAAGAATGAGATCATGACACATTGTGATTAATGGCGCCTCATACTGCCAGGTACTGCATGAAACCAAGCTTTGCACTGCCGAAACTAAACTTGTAGACACAGCACCCTCATGGTTGGCATTGTTGAATCATGTACTTCTTTATTGAATCATGTTATGCATGTATTAAATATTTTATTCCTTATTAATTCTTTTAAAAAATACAATTGTAAGTGTTTGAGTTTTAATGGTGTCAAATTATGCCTGTATAACTTTTAAAAAATACGGTGAGACTGAAGTATACTGGTGAATTTCTGTTCCAGTAATGTCAAAAATATAAAGAAGGATACATTGTAACAATAATTACACATACTAATAGCTAAAAAGTGGAAATTGTGACATTAGTGAAAGGGTTAAATTGGTAAAACAGTACATAAAAACGGTCACTAGATGGCAGCAGAGGATAAGAAATTCACCAAAGGAGAGGAGTGGTCAGCGAACACTGTAGGTGGAGTTAAGGTGTAACGCCCACCTGGAAGGAGGAGATAAGGTGGAGTTTAAGGTGAATATAAGGTTCCATCCTGAGATCTGCAGGGATGTTACTTGGGTTTATCTGTCCTGTATTGGAATAAACTCTTTTGCACCGACTCTTGACCGTCTCCAGTGAAGTCTGTGACTACGCAGTTTTTGACTAAAGAAGAAATCTAAAAGAGTAATTTTGTTGAGTTTAATACGTTGGTTAGGGTAGGGACCAGGTCTTCCACTGGCCCGGCAGGTCCTTATTTCTGACCCGACAGCAGCAGATACAAGTCGCCTCTATCCTGATTGACAGGTCGCTACCATGGCGATCACAAGGTAATCTGCTCTAAAGCATTCGCTGCATTCGGCTCTATTTCCCCCTAAATGGGACCATAATTTACTAAATGAACATCATGCTGTGTTGGAGAAGACTTTAAACTAGCGACTGAGACCAGAAACTCATTATGAAAGAGTTTACTGAGGGAATAAATCAGCTGGGAAGTAGCAACATTAACTCTAATGGAACCGGACTGAAACCGGCGGACTCGCCCCCTGCTGGCCGTTAGAGAGGATGCAGGTTTAAGTTCCGTCTGCATGGTTTCACTTTACTTTGCCGCTTGATTGAGATTAGAGAAATAACTTTTGAAAACCACTCGTCACTACAACTCTTGATTGGCCAACGGTGCGCCATGAGCTGCAAAACAGCTGCAGGATGTTGAGTTTATAATGCGATTTTTTTGTTTTCATTTTTATAATAGGCCTACTAATTTTTTGTTTCGACGGGCCAGTGAGTTGCTAGTTCAGCTGTCCCGACGGTACTTTTTACATCGGGCCGCAGTTAATGTCGAGCCCTGGATGTGGAAAAAGACTCTTTTTAACTCCTATTATCATTATTATAATGCTTTATGACTCTCTTTTTCAGAATGATTGAATAAAATATTGAATTATTATTGAGACAGGTTTTGATATTTATTTTAATTGTAATACAAAAAATAATCTCTAGAATAACAAATAAATTAGTTGTTAGATGAATCAGTTTTAATTGTTAGGTGCATCCCTATCAAGGTAACAGATCAGACACGATACTTCAAACAGCTGCATCTGGAAATATGTTTTACACTCTGTGTGTGTTTTTGAGCTGCTATGTATAAATGAATTACTTCCTGTAAAACACTGTATTCTAAAGGTTTTGTATAAAAGAACATTATTCCTGAAAATGTGTTGAACTTCTTTTAATTTTTATATATACACGTGTCTAACTTGTAACAAAAATGATAAACATTAGATTTAATTTCACAGCACATTGAGGATAAATCCTACAGTTTCCTTAATAACATGAATCCAGTTTGAGTTCAGACTAAATGTGGAAACTGTTCAGACTGACAAAAAAAAAAAAAAAGAGTTGTTGTGATTTGTGCTCAGACAAACGCAGAAGGAAACTTCTGTTATGGATTAAATTAGGACAAGAAAATACATGAACTGACCTCAGAGTCTCCAGTCTACAGTGTGGACTCTCCAGTCCAGCAGACAGCAGCTTCACTCCTGAATCCTGTAGCACGTTGTAACTCAGGTCCAGCTCTCTCAGATGGGAGGGATTGGACTTCAGAGCTGAGGCCACGACTTCACAGTGAGTCTCTGAGAGTTTACAGCCAGAAAGTCTGTGATGACAGAATATAAAACTTAAAGTATAATAAAATCTGACACTTTGTTCTAAAAACAAACAAAGGCACAGTTCATTTTGCATCACAAAGCACATTAACATGAGCGGCTGCAGCTCAGCTGCTCAGCCATTGATCACAAGGTTTGTGGTTTGAAACTTGAGCTCCTCCTGTCCACATGTCAAAGTGTCAACATGATGAAGCACATTATTACTGCTTTAGACAAAAGTGTCTGACTGTAATGTGAACATGTCATATTGTGATTAACAGGTGCTGTGATTTGTGTTTATTAAACTTTATTTTAACGTGATGTTCACTGAGCTGTAAAATCACTGCAGGTTGAACTGCACTCGTATGGATTTACCTCAGTCATGTGCTTGTGTGTGTTTATCTTATTATGTCACTGCATCTGCTTTTCATCTCCCATTAAATTCATGTAATGACATCTATTGCATTGATAGTATAATTAGTACTGAAGATATTAACATGTTATTATTAACATGTTATAGGTAAAAGTTGTTCTCAAGTGGAGTTCAGCTGTTTAACAGCATCATTTCTTCTCTGAGCTCGATGATGATAAAATCCCTCCACTGAACTGAAGCTGCTGAGCTCTCCTTCACTGGCAGAATGAACCTGGAGGCCGTCCCAGCAGCTGACTGTGTAATGAGCTGCTGTCTGAGGAAACCAGCTGCTAAATACACAAAGACTGTCCATTCAAATCCTACCAGAGAGAGAGCTTCCTTACTGTTTCTAAATCAAACTCATTGATAATGCAGCAAAACACATGAAGAGACATTCATTGTTGGAACTAAACTATGTAAAGTGGCACCTTTTATTTAACGAGGATGGAGAGGGGGATGTTCTGTTTCTCTTCAAGAGGGAGGATGGCCTCCCCTCACATCCTCTCAAATCAAACAATAATTATAGATATTGTATAACCAGAACAGTCCTTCATATGAAATAGCTCAGAAACTGCAGAGAATATAATGAAAACCCTTCAAGTGCCGTTAGCTCCAGCAGATCACAGATACGACATGTCTGTGTGTCTGCATAGAAGAACAAGAAACAGACACAGTATAGGAACAGAGTGCAGACACTGGAACAGTGGAAAAATAAAAAGACTGCTGTGATAAAATGACGACTGTCAAAACATTTTCAGCACAAACTCTTAATCCTCAAGTTTTCCTGCTGGATTTGTATCAAGCCTCCATCACCCAAAGAAAGATAGAAGATGATAGAAGATACTTGTGTCACTAACTTGATGGATAGAAACACAGAAATGATGTTTGGAGACATTTGGAGTTTAACACATGTAGAATTATTTCAATCAGCAGCTTTAAGACTAGTTTAGGAAACTTTTATAGTGTGGAGGTTTTATATTGAGCGAGTGTGTAAAGTGTGTATCTTTACTGTAATACTGATGCTTCAGCTTTACAGTGTTGATAATCACATCTGGACTTACCGAAACTTTCTGCAGTTCCTCACAGCTGGAATCAGTCTCACTCGTCCCTCCTCTGATGTGTTGTACTTCTCCAGGTCCAACTCATCCAGAACCTCCTCTGACATCTGCAGCATGTAGGCCAGAGCTGAGCAGTGGATCACAGAGAGTTCCTTCTCTGATCTGTTCTCTGACTTCAGGAACTCTTGGATCTCCTGATGTACTGAGTGGTCGTTCATCTCCGTCAGACAGTGGAAGATGTTGATGCTTCTGTCAGGAGAGATCTCATCACTGTTCATCTCCTTCAGGTTGTTGATGGCTCTCTGGATGATTTCTGGACTGTTGTCTGACCCAGCAGACCTCCTAAGAGTCTCTGGTTGGACTCCAGAGAGAGGCCATGAAGGAAGCGAACAAACAGGTCCAGGTGGCCATTTTTACTGTCGAGGGATTTCTGCATGGCTCTCCTCAGGAAGACATCCAGGGATCATGGTAATTGTCGTCATCAGTCATCCCAGTCTTCCCAGGAAGTCCTCCAGTACCTCTGAGTTCCTGCTGGTGTAACAGTGGAACATGTAGACTGCAGCCAGAAACTCCTGAACGCTCAGATGAACAAAGCAGTAGACTGTTTTCTGGAAGATCACACTCTCTCTTTTGAAGATCTCTGTACAAACTCCTGAGTACACCGAGGCCTCTGTGACATCAAGACCACACTGCTCCAGGTCTTCTTGGTAGAACATGATGTTTCCTTTCTCCAGCTGTTCAAACGCCAGCCTCCCCAGCTTCAGAAGAACCTCCCTGTCAGCCTCCGTCAGCTCCTGTGGACTCGTCTCATGTCCCTCATCGTACTTCTGCTTCTTCCTCTTTATCTGAACCAGCAGGAAGTGTGAGTACAGGTCAGTCAGGGTCTTGGGCAGCTCTCCTCTCTGCTCTGTAGTCAACATGTGCTCCAGAACTGTAGCAGTGATCCAGCAGAAGACTGGGATTAGACACATGATGTGGAGGCTCCTGGAGGTCTTGATGTGTGAGATGATTCTGCTGGACAGCTCTTCATCACTGACTCTCCTCCTGAAGTACTCCTCCTTCTGGGCGTCAGTGAAGCCTCGTACTTCCGTTACCCTGCACACACGAAGGAGGGATCTGATTGGCCGCCGCAGGTCGGGAAGTTATCCAGACGAGAGCCGAGGGAAGCAGATTCCCCTCGATGAGGTTTGTCAGCAGCAGGTTGACTGATGACTTCTGTGTGACATCAGACACAACCTCACTGTTGTGGAAATCCAATGAAAGTCTGCTTTCATCCAGGCCGTCAAAGATGAACAACAGTTTCCAGACGGCGAGCTTCTCTGCTGGGACCTTCTGTAATGTTGGATGGAAAACATGGAGCAGCGTGAGGAGACTGTGCCGCTCATCTTTGATCAAGTTCAGCTCCCTGAACGAGAGCAGAACCAGCAGACCGACATCTTGGTTTTCCGAGCCCTCTGCCCAGTCCAGAGTGAACTTCTGCACCGAGAAGGTTTTTCCAACGCCAGCGACGCCGTTGGTCAGAACCACTCTGATGGCTCTCTGTTGGCCAGGTAAGGCTTTAAAGATGTCCTGGCACCTGATTGGAGTGTCATGGAGGGTCTTCTTCTTGGAAGCTGTCTCAAGCTGCCTCACCTCATGCTGGGTATTAACCTCTTCACTCTGTCCCTCTGTGATGTAGAGCTCAGTGTAGATCCTGTTGAGGAGGGTTCCACTTCCTGTTTCATCACTTCCTTCAGTCACACGTTCACATCTCCTCCTCAGACTGATCTTATGTTCATCTAAACCCTCCTGCAGACCACCTCTCACTAAAGAAGAGAAACAATGTGAGATAAAACAAAGAATATGTGCTGATTATTTTCATTACTAATATAAAAACCATCAATATCAGAATATCTGAAGAAGCAGACAGATGTCCAGTCTTACTTTGTACAGAGCTGCTCTGACTGGCTGTCTGCAGTCCAGCTCTGGTTCTGGATCTGTCTCCACACTGGGGACAGGAGGAGTGTCCCGATGAAGCAGACTGGTCCCAGTATGAGGTGATGCACCGTCTGCAGAACCAGTGTCCACAGCTGGTAGAGACTGGATCCTTCAGGACGTCCTGACACGAAGCACAGCAGGACGGCTGCTCCTCCACAGGAACAGGACTCCTCTTCCTCTCTCTGTGAAGACATTTCTTTAGAACTAAAATGATTTGTTGCTTGTTGTTGAAAAATCTCCAGATGTGTCCGACACTGTGTAGAAGCTCAGATGGTCACAGAGTAAAAGTGTCGTTACTTTTCTGTTTGAATTCAGCTTTCAGTCAGTAATGAAGATGATTGTTCCTTTTATTTCAGCTCTCCTGCTCTCAGAAACACTAATTAACTGCTTTTCCTGTCTGACTGTCTGATTAAACATTTAGTGATCTGCCTGCAGTTTGTTATTAACACAAACTCAACACTTCCTGCAGCTCCTTCACAGTAAAAGCCTCCATTAAAGAGAGCTGATTATGTCCTTCACTGTTTTACAGTCACTCTGGGCAGCTTAGCTTGAGTTAGTTAGCTTTGAACTGAGCTTAGAAGTGGTCTAAACACACAGCATGTAACAGCGGTGTCACAGGTTCAAGTCCACACGGAGCCTTGTTTGGATGTCATTCTGTTTCCTGTCACTCTCTACTGTCAACTATCACATGAAAACTATTCAAATATTGTAAAAAGAGAAGTGGTCCAATTTTCTGCCCTTTTTCCATCCACTGCTAACTTTTCCATCAGTGCTGCCCGTGGATGTTTGTTCTTCACCTTTAGGAACAATATATGGTGGAGAGAATCTGAGCTCAAAGCTCCACTTACTAATGATTCAAAGCAAAGTGTTCATCAAGGTGAGCAAAGCTGAACTACAAATGCTTTTTCACCACATGTTGCACAATTATGATCTGAAGTGATTCAAGATGCATCTGGTGGATCAGAACAGCTGATCTGAGGAAGATCCAAACAGCTCAGTGTTTAGAGGACAAATAGGAGAAAATGAAGGACACATTTGAAGCAGATTCTTTCAGATTCTGAATCCTTCTAAATCTTTACAGTGACGTCAACGTGAGGGCAAAAATATATGAAGATGTTCTTGAAGTGTAAATTCTGAAATGGAGGTTCTCAGGTGTTTTGCTCCAGAAATCAAATCAGATCCATCTTAGTTTGAAACAGTATCTGCACTAATAGTTCTGCATCAGGAATATAAATCTGTTAGCAGAACATTTTGTCTTCATCCTCAATGCATCATCTTCCATCAGGTCAGTTTACAGTAAAAACAGTCTCTTACTTTGAGTCTGAGGGTCCAGGTTCAGGACTGAAGAATGGAGGTTGATCACTGGACCGGTCACTCTTCATAGACAGACAGCTGGATGCTGCAGACTCTGCTCTCTGTCTGTTGGACTGAACTCTGCAAACACCAAGATGTTTTTCTTCATATCACATGAATCTTTGATAAATCATCTGATGAATCCATTTATGAAGCTCCAAACACACAAACTGCTGCTGCTGGTGAAAATTAGGAGGTTTAAAAGTTTCTATTAGTCTCTCAGATCAGATTCCAGCTTCTCCAGGTGACTGACAGCTCACAGAGACTAAGAGGAAGACGGACCAATGATTTCTCTTTGTGGCACAAATAGTTTTTAGCTTTGTCAGAGGAAACTGAACATGAGTCCTATAAAGGAGTTGGTATCAGTTCTCTTACTTTGAGTCTGAGGGTCCAGGTTCAGGACTGAAGAATGGAGGTTGATCACTGGACCAGTCACTCTTCATAGACAGACAGCTGGATCCTGAGGACTCTGCTCCGTCCTCCTCTTCCTCTGTCCTCCTCTTCATCATCTTCTGGACTTCAGTCAGTCTGAGAGGTAAAACAGTAAAACTGACTGTGACTCAGAACACAAGAATCAGGAAACAGGTCACACACACAAACACACAGTTTAATAAAACCAGCCTGAACTCCACCTGCTCACTTTTCTTTAAAGGTCCCTAAATTTGCAAAACGCACCTTTTCATGTCTTTCCAACCTAAATATGTGTCCCTGATGTGTCTAAAGAGCCCAAACTATGACAAAAAATACGTCCTCTCTTTTTCTTTCAGTTAATGTGTGTTCAAACATGCAGTTTGAATTTGAGCAGACAGAGAACAGGAAGTAACACACAGACATTAGGGACCTCTTTAAAATAAAACCTCCCACAGCTCCTTATTCTAACCTTGAACTAAAGCTATCTTTAACGCTAAAACGCAGTCTTATCCCTCAAAAATCAGTCTCCACCCACATGGACACGAGTCCTCATGGGTTAATGCACATTCAGGAAAAAGTCCACCACAAGATATGAACATGAAACAGAAACACACAGTGCTGAGTTCCTCTAAGGTTTCTTTCCTCTCCAGTCCACAGGGAGAAAACTGCCTCAGAGACTTTGACAGTAACATAATAAAATGTTGGATTAACACTCACCCTGCCTCAGCCTTCAGTTCTGGGACTCTAACTGAACTCTTTCTGCTTCAGCTTCCTCCCTGTGTTACAGCTGTATGTATTTCCCTGTGCTGTGTCCATGTTTTCTGTCCTTCAGTTCTGTTCTGGGAGTGCTCCAGCTAATTACTGAATAAGGTCCACCTGGCCTTGGAAGGCGGGCTTTAAAAGCTGCTGTGCAAGTATCAGGAGGCCCTTCTTGATTTGGGACTGCTAGCCTTGCTGCCTCCCAGCTGGGGCATTTTTAGGGCCCGAGCACGACCGTGTGAGGTCCCTATTGAATTTGCTCGGATTATATTTAGGGCCCGAGCACGACCGTGTGAGGTCCCTATTGAATTTGCTCGGATTATATTTAGGGCCCGAGCACGACCGTGTGAGGTCCCTATTGAATTTGCTCGGATTATTAGGGCCCGAGCACGACCGTGTGAGGTCCCTATTGAATTTGCTCAGATTATATTTAGGGCCCGAGCACGACCGTGCGAGGTCCCTATAGAATTTGCTCGGATTTTATATATATATATATATATATATATATATTTTTTTTTTTTTTTCTGCAAAGTAGGCCCAAATGACATGGCCTAAACATACTCGAAAACTCACCAAAATTTGCAAACATGTCAGAACCGGTGAAAAATTTCGTATTCTACAAGTTTCGCACATGGGCGTGGCAAAATGACTCGCTAGCGCCACCTAGAAAATTGGAAATGATTAGCCCCTCGTTCACGTTCAACCTACATGTACGAAATTTTCTGGAGACATATATCATATCAAGACGCACAAAAAAGCCTCAAGAACCCATAGCCTAAAGTAAACAGGAAGTCGGCCATTTTGAATTTTATGGCCATTTTTGGATGATTTACACACTTCGTACTTTAACGAACTCCTCCTAGGGATTTAGTCGGATCGACGTCAAATTTCTGCTGTGCCTTCTAAAGGCATTGACGATGAAAAGTTGTGCTATTTGCGAGTTTTCGTCAATGGGCGTGTCCGTGGCGTCGATGATTCGCCATGAAACAGGAAGTTGTCGTAACTTCAGTGTACATGCTCACATCTGGACCAAACTGTACATGTAGGATGAGAGTCCCGCCCTGAACACATGTACATGCCGACATTCACCCACAGTCATAGCGCCACCTGCTGGCAACAGAAAGTGACCTTTAACGAAGCAGCCCCCGCCGCACGTTTCACCTACGTGCACGAATTTTCTGTGGTACGTGTATCTTGTCCAGACGCACAAAAAGTCTCTTGGAGCCATAGCCTAAACCCAACAGGAAGTCGGCCATTTTGAATTTTACGTCAAATTTTGGATGATTTACACACTTCCTACTTTAACGAACTCCTCCTAGGGATTTAGTCCGACCGACCTCAAATTTGTGCTGTGCCTTCTAAAGGCATTGAAGATGAAAAGTTGTGCTATTTGCAAGTTTTCGTCAATGGGCGTGTCCGTGGCGTGGCGTCAAAGATCAACTCTTCGCCATGACACGGAAGTTGTCGTAGCTTCAGTGTACATGCTCACATCTGGACCAAACTGTACATGTAGGATGAGAGTCCCGCCCTGAACACATGTACATGCCGACATTCACCCACAGTCATAGCGCCACCTGCTGGCAACAGGAAGTGACCTTTAACGAAGCAGCCCCCGCCGCACGTTTCACCTACGTGCACGAATTTTCTGTGGTACGTGTATCTTGTCCAGACGCACAAAAAAGTCTCTTGGAGCCATAGCCTAAACCCAACAGGAACTCGGCCATTTTGAATTTTACGTCAAATTTTGGATGATTTACACACTTCCTACTTTAACGAACTCCTCCTAGGGATTTAGTCCGACCGACCTCAAATTTCTGCTGTGCCTTCTAAAGGCATTGAAGATGAAAAGTTGTGCTATTTGCAAGTTTTCGTCAATGGGCGTGTCCGTGGCGTGGCGTCAAAGATCAGCTCCTCGCCATGACACGGAAGTTGTCGTAACTTCAGTGTACATGCTCACATCTGAACCAAACTTTACGTGCTTGATAACTCTCCCACCCCGTTATGGAGGACCGATCCTGACACAGTCAGAAATAAATACAGAAATAAATAAATGCTCAATAAATAAATAAGCTTCCAATTAAATACACAAAAAAATAAAGTAAATAAATAAATGTTGGTATTAATTAAATTATACAAGGAGACATAAATGTATATATTTTAATTAGTGCCTTTACTTATTCACCTTGTTATAATTACCTCATTTATTTATTCTCCCTTATAATCTTCAACTTTATTTATTACTAATTTTTTTAATATATTTATTTGTGTGTTTTAATATTTTTGTCTGTTTTATTCTTCCTTTGTATTTTTCTACCTTATTTATTTTCACCCATGGTATTTATTTCTGCCTGTCCTTTTTAAATTTCTGTATGCATTTCTGCCTCATTATGCAAATGAGGAGGGGCTGTGTCTCAAGGGGTCATCTTCTCTGCTATTGGTGGACCAGTCAGACAGGAGAGCTCTAGGCCTACTCTGCCTGCAGACATCAACGATCTTGCCCCTCACACAGTCAGATGGCTTCCTTCAGTGCGCTGAGGTGTTTAACAACTCTGAAGACAATACTACCAGCAATGTCTTCCTTCTCTTTTCACGTAGACGCTCCGACAGACAGTGCTTTCAGTTTGCTGCATGCATGGACACAGAACTGCGGTACAGCACACAGTAACGATGAAATGTGTGCTGTTCTCACATTCTTCCTCTGTATGTACACATAAACAACAAGGCAGGGAAATATAAAAGGAATTTATTTTATTGTTTGGGTACATTATTGTTCAGTGTACATGCTCACATCTGAACCAAACTTTACGTGCTTGATAACTCTCTGACCCCCAGACATCTACACGTCAATACCGATTTATATTCATAGCGGCAAGTGCTATGTAGCTCCACATAGGGGACACAGGAAGTGACATATAGCACCTTCATGCTGCGACATAACCGCGTAGGAAATTCACAGCCGCACCGGCAGAGCTCCAGAATATGCAACTCGGCCGGCTCACATGCGGACGCGCTTACAAGTGCGAGGGCCCGCCCAACGCTGCTTGCAGCTTTAATTAGGGCCCGAGCACGACCGTGCGAGGTCCCTATTGAATTTGCTCGGATTATATATATATATATATATATTTTTTTTTTTTCTGCAAAGTAGGCCCAAATGACATGGCCTAAACATACTCGAAAACTCACCAAAATTTGCAAACATGTCAGAACCGGTGAAAAATTTCGTATTCTACAAGTTTCGCACATGGGCGTGGCAAAATGACTCGCTAGCGCCACCTAGAAAATTGGAAATGATTAGCCCCTCGTTCACGTTCAACCTACATGTACGAAATTTTCTGGGGACATGTATCGTATCAAGACGCACAAAAAAGCCTCAAGAACCCATAGCCTAAAGTCAACAGGAAGTCGGCCATTTTGAATTTTATGGCCATTTTTGGATGATTTACACACTTCGTACTTTAACGAACTCCTCCTAGGGATTTAGTCGGATCGACGTCAAATTTCTGCTGTGCCTTCTAAAGGCATTGACGATGAAAAGTTGTGCTATTTGCAAGTTTTCGTCAATGGGCGTGTCCGTGGCGTGGCGTCAAAGATCAACTCTTCGCCATGACACGGAAGTTGTCGTAGCTTCAGTGTACATGCTCACATCTGGACCAAACTGTACATGTAGGATGAGAGTCCCGCCCTGAACACATGTTCATGCTGATATTCACCCACAGTCATAGCGCCACCTGCTGGCAACAGGAAGTGACTTTTAACGAAGCAGCCCCCGCCGCACGTTTCACCTACGTGCACGAATTTTCTGTGGTACGTGTATCTTGTCCAGACGCACAAAAAAGCCTCTTGGAGCGATGCCCTAAAATCAACAGGAAGTCGGCCATTTTGAATTTTACGTCAAATTTTGGATGATTTACACACTTCGTACTTTAACGAACTCCTCCTAGGGATTTAGTCCGACCGACTTCAAATTTGTGCTGTGCCTTCTAAAGGCATTGAAGATGAAAAGTTGTGCTATTTGCGAGTTTTCGTCAATGGGTGTGTCCGTGGCGTGGCGTCAGAGATCAAGTCTTCGCCATGACACAGGAAGTTGTTGTAACTTCAGTGTACATGCTCACATCTGAACCAAACTTTACTTGCTTGATAACTCTCCCACCCCGTTATGGAGGACCGATCCTGACACAGCCAGAAATAAATACAGAAATAAATAAATGCTCAATAAATAAATAAGCATCCAATTAAATACACAAAAAATAAAGTAAATAAATAAATGTAGGTAGTAATTAAATTATACAAGGAGACATAAATGTTATATTTTAATTAGTGCCTTTACTTATTCACCTTTGTTATAATTACCTTATTTGTTTATTCAACTTTATTTATTACTAATTTTTTTAATGTATTTATTTATGTGTGTGTTTTAATATTTTTGTCTGTTTTATTCTTCCTTTGTATTTATTTACCTTATTTATTTTCACCCATGGTATTTATTTCTGCCTGTCCTTTTTAAATTTCTGTATGCATTTCTGCCTCATTATGCAAATGAGGAGGGGCTGTGTCTCAAGGGGTCATCTTCTCTGCTATTGGTGGACCAGTCAGACAGGAGAGCTCCTACTCTGCCTGCAGACATCAACGATCTTGCCCCTCACACAGTCAGATGGCTTCCTTCAGTGCGCTGAGGTGTTTAACAACTCTGAAGACAATACTACCAGCAATGTCTTCCTTCTCTTTTCACGTAGACGCTCCGACAGACAGTTTGCTGCATGCATGGACACAGAACTGCGGTATAGGGAGAAGCACACGGTCAGCTGGCTGCAGCTAAATCTGGAGTGCACTCGTATTCAATTCTGTATGGTAAATTCAGTTTTAACGGAGCAGAGCGAGCTGACAGGCAGAGTTAGAGACTTTTTCTGTCCGTTTCTCTCTTTACAAAGACGCATGTTGCAGTCAGAGTCTTCTCTGAGATGCGAGCACGACATACAACACAATTTATCAAATTACACATCGGATATACAGTATGAAAATAAGATTGATTGGATTATACTCACAGGAAGTATAAAACCTGTTACATGCGTCTATTAAAAGTAAAGTAACACAAAAATGTCAGGGAAATTACTTTACTTAGATTTAAGTACTGCAGTTGTACATTTGAAATACCTTCCTACCTTTCTGATAGGAAGCCTTCTTGAGGTGGTATAAAACATTTCTTCTTATATTCTGATTTGAGTTGTGGACAACTATGACCACATGAATTAAAAAAATTAAACATTTCACTGCCCAAGTCAGCTATAACACAAGTCTTGTTCATCAGACTACATGCTGTACAGTATTTGTGGACAGATTTTGTCCCAGGATTTATTATGCATTTCTTCTTCTTCGTTGCATGATTTAGAATAATAAGGTGAGAAATGGGTCTATTCTGAGTTCATCCTGCACTGCAGCAGCTAATAAAGTCCATTTAATCCCAAAAACGCTTTTCTTTTAGGCAGGCTGGAGCAGAAAACAACTCACCTTTCTCAAGTTGTACAGTAATGTCACATGTGTATGAAGGTGGATCAAACAAGCTAATCTTAAATGTCAAAGTAGAGAGGATCCTAGTAGGCCTATTTATTTTCATTCATTACACAATATTGTCACGGCTGTCCTTTTGAGGACCTTTTTATTTTAACTTGGTTTGTTATTTTCGCAGCACCCTCGTCCACCCTCCTATTGTTCTTTTTGTTACCTGTCTACATCTCATGTTACCAATAAACGTTACCTTGTTTAAGATCTACCAGTTGTGCCTATATGTTTATGGCCCCCCACACCCCTAGACCAACAGGGGGGTCGTAACATATATGGGGGCTCGTCCGGGATCCTCCTTCTAGAGGAATCCCAATTGGCATTAATTGGTTCTTGGTAACAGTTGAGTGACTAGCTTGACGGTAACGAGGTACAGCTTGCCTGATTCAGGGAATCATGGCCGCTGCACGTTTTGAGATTGAGGTCTTTCTAAAACAGCTCTCAGTAGAGAAATTTGAGCTGTGTCGGAAAGACGAGTTGCTCCAGATAGCAGCCCACTTTAGCATCTCGGTTCCCAAAACCATTCTTAAAAAGGAGTTGAAGCCTATGCTATGGTTAGCATTAGTTGAGAGGGGGATACTTGTAGTGCCAGAACCGCCCGAGAAAGAGCCCAGGTTCCCAGTTGCTGGTTCAGCTGCCAAAGGGGAGGTCACGCCTACCCCTGACAATGCCACGGACGTACCGGACTCAGACAAAGTAGGTGAAAGGCCGGCAACGCCGTTCACGCTGCCCAGGTTTGATCCGTCCTCTGCCAGCAGTGCTCGATCGCTAGGAGAAGCGCGGCTCAAGGTACGCCTTGCCCGTCTCCAGTATGAAGCACAGGACAGAGAACGTCAGAGGCAACTCCAACTCGAAGTGAGGAGAATGGAGATTGAGGCTGACCAGGTGGTGAGACTGCGGAAGTTGGAGCTAGAAAGCGCCAACGCAGCTATGGCTGGTGGGGCTGCGGGTTCTGGTGGTACAACTTCTCTCCCCTACTCATCCAAATTGGACTCTGTAAGTCCCGGATTTGATGTCAGCAAATATATATATTACTTTGCCGTTGTTCCGAGAGGCTGAAGTGGACTCTTACTTCCAAGTTTTTGAACGAATAGCTTTAGCATTAAAATGGCCGCTTGAGGTTTGGTCGTTGTTGTTGCAGTGTAAGCTACAGGGAGAAGCTCAGGAGGCTATAGCTGCTCTTTCTACAGAGGACAGTGCAGACTATGAAACAGTTAAGTCAGCAATTTTGCGAATTTATGAGTTAGTGCCCGAAGCTTACAGACAAAAGTTTCGGTCACATAAGAAGCCGGCTACGCAAAGTTACACAGAGTTTGCCCGAGAGAAAACAATTCTCTTTGATCGGTGGCTTGCGTCATCTAATGTAGCTGAGTTCAGTTCACTTAGAGAACTTTGTTTAATAGAGGAGCTTAAACGCTGCCTACCCGAACGCATAGTGATGTAATTAAATGAACAAAAGGTGTTAACATTATCTGCTGCGGCTACATTAGCAGATGAGTATATGCTGATTCACAAACCCGCGTTTCCTCAGGTTGTAGACAGTGCCCGTCGCGTAAACCTACCTCGGACTAATCCTCCTAGGAATCCCAGTCCGAAGGAAGAAGAGCGTCAGTGTTATTACTGTCATAAGAGG
>NW_024040040.1:55170836-55206806 GCF_014851395.1 Micropterus salmoides | reverse complement strand
TCTTTCTTTCTGGTCTGCACACATACGTACCTGCAGTTATTTAAAGTTCTCTTAAAGTATTTTCTGCAGTATCTTGTAGTATTTACAGAATAAACAGAGTGGCCGTCCAGGTTCGTACCACAGCAGAGCCATGTAGGCCCGCCGGTCGACGGGGTTGCAGAAGATGTGCCCCTCCGGCGCCGGCGAGGCCGCCGGATCCACAGGAACAGCGTGTCGCTGGTGCCGAGGGACACCTGGAGACACAGAGGACACACATGAAGACGTCCGGACTCTGCTCTGCACACGACGACGGGCTGTGGAGACTTACAGCCGTGTCTCCCCGCTGGAGCCTCATTCCTGCCAGAGACGCTGGGAGAGAGAAACACGCTTTAGTCACGGCCTCGTCTCCTCCTCGTCTGTCAGCGCTCTGCAGGTCCTGAAGGTGGTCTCAGGTGGACCAGATGTACAGTACGCAGACGGTCTGAGGAAATGCGTTTAGCTTGTTGTCATTTTATTTTGGTAATCTTTAACGCTACTTCCTCTCAGCAGCACGGCCGCCTCGATGCGAGGCAGTAAAACCTGATGACAGCCGGCAGCTGCCGACTGCAGGAGGAAGAGCTCGTCTTAAAAAGCAGAGAAAGATCCGTTTGGCCAGACTGCAGCTCAGCAGCTCCGCCTTGTGTTCAGCCGGCGGAGCTACAGGACGCAGCAGCTTTTAGATTCACAGCAGCACGTTCAAGATGAATCTGTGCTGTTTAATAAACGTGATCCGTCAGCAGGAAGCAGTAAACCTGAGTCTGGATCAGAGACCCGTCTCATCTGTCCTCAAAGCAACAGGACACAGCAGAGGTCTCTCTGTAAAGTAAACATTCCTACTTCCTATTTCACAACCTCTGGAGAACACAAACAAACAAACAAACAAACAAACACTAATCACGTCCTGGTTCATAAAGAACCTGATGGCTGAAATCTGAGCCCAGTCGTTCAGACCTCCTGCAGGAGCTGGATCTCCCTGCAGGAGGTCTTTGGGTTACCTGGGTTGTCTCCGGTGAAAGCCACCACCCTGCAGCTCTCAGAGAAACCGCATCGCTGCACAAAGTAGGAGGAGACGGGGCCCTGCAACGACACACAGAGGGGGCCCTGAAGCACACATCGGACCAGACTCGAAGCAGACCGGCGGGGACCGGTCTTACCAGTACAGATGTGGAGGGAAGCGGCGCTCCCAGCAGCCGGCCCAGATGAGGAGCGGTGGCTTCCAGGCAGACCTCAGACCAGTTCCTGGTCCTGATGTCCAACAGATTCATCCCTGAACCTGGAACCATTTCATCAGCCAATCAGATTCTCTGTCACACAGGAAGGTTCCAGCATTTTACAAGAAGTGTTTTTGTGGTGGTCCGCCGTACCGTCACTGTAGTCGATGGCGGCGTAACCACCGAGGAAGAGCGAAGCTGCGAAGCTGCTGACCAACGAGATCCTCTGAAAACACACACAGGTCGGTGACCGTGAGCTACCGAACCTCCGTCTGTATTAACACACCAATCACCAGTGAAGAGCGGCGCCGGCTGACCTCGGTCTCCTGGAACTGCTCCGCTTGGGTCAGCCTCAGCTTGGCGATCTGGTTTCCTGTGAAACGCTGCAGACAAACAGGTTCATCTCAAACGGACGCACAGACAGAAATAACACACAGAGTCAGCAGAGTGACAGACAGGTGGACACTCTGACCTCGTAGGCTCTGGATCCGGTGATCTCTGCCAGTCTCAGGGGCCCCCCTGCTGCTGCCTGCAGGTCCAGACACTGCTGAGTGCTGCTGGAGTCCATCCACACGGGACAGTCGGACACCGAGAAGCTGCCCTGTTAACACACCAGCAACCGTGAGGACACAGTACCGGCCCAGCCCGCGTCCCAGTTCACTGTAGATACACAGACCTGCAGCAGCTGGTGCAGGTTCTGGTCCGGGTCCAGCTGTTTCAGAGTCTCGGACGCTCCTCTCCTCCAGTACACACTGCCGTGTTGCTGAGAGAGGACGACCGAGTACAGACACGTTCAAAGACTCCGTTAGAGAAACGGTCACCTTTCACCAAACTCCACTCACTTTTCTATCGATTTTAGGGAAATCTGTCAGCAGGTGAACTTCCTGTCTCACCTGGCCGCTGCCTGACAGCGCTCTGACGCGGGAGAAGTCAAGCCCCGCCCTCTTCAGCTTGTCCAGTAGCAGGTCCAGAGCCTGACGACACACACGAAGACACAACAAGACCGGTTTAAAGAGCTGTTCGAGGGTCCGGACTTGGTTTCAGGGTTCGGGTTGAAGTAAGCGAAGGCCTCACCTTGACCCACATCAGCACAGGAGAGGTGACCGTCAGCCCGTCAGCATGGATGTGGACTCCTCCCTGAGTCCTGGACACAAACACCAGAACCAGAACTAACTACTCAGTTTCAAAATAAAACATACTACTAGGAGTAGTACTCCTACTGCAGCGTGGTGAGGAGTGTCACCTGAACTCTGGCAGCTCCTGGTCAAACTGCACACTGTTCTGATGAACGACGTTCAGGTTTCCATCCATCGCCACCACCTTCAGCTACCAGTACACACCGGCAGGAAAAAGTACACACAAGTATCATCAGCTTCATGTAGTTAGAGAATGAGCAGTAAAAGTACACACCAGCAGTAAAAGTACACACCAGCAGTCACCGACACGGAGCCGACGTCCAGCTGACTGTATGATCAATAATCGATCAGGTGACTTTTGTTGCTCCAGCTGGAGAACTGAAACGTTTAGTTCAGGGACCGTGTAAAAAAGAGCATCTGACTTACTGCAGTACTATGAGTACACGCTGCAGTACTATGAGTACACGCTGCAGTACTATGAGTACACGCTGCAGTACTATGAGTACATGCTGCAGTACTACAGTCCTGCAGTACTACAGTGTGAGTACATTCTGCAGTACTACAGTCCATTCTGCTGTACTACACTGTGAGTACATTCTGCAGTACTACACTGTGAGTACATTCTGCAGTACTACATTGTGAGTACATTCTGCAGTACTACATTGTGAGTACATTCTGCAGTACTACACTGTGAGTACATTCTGCTGTACTACACTGTGAGTACATTCTGCAGTACTACACTGTGAATACATTCTGCTGTACTACACTGTGAGTACATTCTGCAGTACTACACTGTGAGTACATTCTGCAGTACTACAGTACATTCTGCTGTACTACACTGTGAGTACATTCTGCAGTACTACACTGAATACATTCTGCAGTACTACAGTACATTCTGCTGTACTACACTGTGAGTACATTCTGCAGTACTACAGTACATTCTGCAGTACTACACTGTGAGTACATTCTGCAGTACTACACTGTGAGTACATTCTGCAGTACTACAGTACATTCTGCTGTACTACACTGTGAGTACATTCTGCAGTACTATACTGTGAGTACATTCTGCAGTACTACAGTACATTCTGCTGTACTACACTGTGAGTACATTCTGCATTACTACACTGAATACATTCTGCAGTACTACAGTACATTCTGCTGTACTACACTGTGAGTACATTCTGCAGTACTACACTGTGAGTACATTCTGCAGTACTACAGTACATTCTGCTGTACTACACTGTGAGTACATTCTGCAGTACTACACTGAATACATTCTGCAGTACTACAGTACATTCTGCTGTACTACACTGTGAGTACATTCTGCAGTACTACACTGTGAGTACATTCTGCAGTACTACAGTACATTCTGCTGTACTACACTGTGAGTACATTCTGCAGTACTACACTGTGAGTACATTCTGCAGTACTACAGTACATTCTGCTGTACTACACTGTGAGTACATTCTGCAGTACTACACTGTGAGTACATTCTGCAGTACTACAGTACATTCTGCTGTACTACACTGTGAATACATTCTGCATTACTACAGTCCTGCAGTACTACAGTACATTCTGCAGTACTACAGTCCTGCAATACTACACTGTGAATACATTCTGCATTACTACAGTCCTGCAGTACTACAGTCCTGCAGTACTACACTGTGAGTACATTCTGCAGAACTACAGTCCTGCAGTACTACACTGTGAGTACATTCTGCAGTACTTCAGTCCTGCAGTACTACAGTGTGAGTACATTCTGCAGTACTACAGTCCTGCAGTACTACACTGTGAGTACATTCTGCAGTACTTCAGTCCTGCAGTACTACAGTGTGAGTACATTCTGCAGTACTACAGTCCTGCAGTACTACACTGTGAATACATTCTGCAGAACTACAGTCCTGCAGTACTACACTGTGAGTACATTCTGCAGTACTACAGTCCTGCAGTACTACACTGTGAGTACATTACTACAGTGTGAGTACATTCTGCAGTACTACAGTCCTGCAGTACTACACTGTGAGTACAGTCCTGCAGTACTACACTGTGAGTACATTCTGCAGTACTACAGTCCTGCAGTACTACACTGTGAGTACATTACTACAGTGTGAGTACATTCTGCAGTACTACAGTCCTGCAGTACTACACTGTGAGTACAGTCCTGCAGTACTACACTGTGAGTACATTCTGCAGTACTACAGTCCTGCAGGACTACACTGAGTACATTCTGCAGTACTACAGTACATTCTGCAGTACTACAGTACATTCTGCAGTACTACAGTCCTGCAGGACTACACTGTGAGTACATTCTGCAGTACTTCAGTCCTGCAGTACTACAGTGTGAGTACATTCTGCAGTACTACAGTCCTGCAGTACTACACTGTGAGTACATTCTGCAGTACTACACTGTGAATACATTCTGCAGTACTACAGTACATTCTGCAGTACTACAGTCCTGCAGGACTACACTGTGAGTACATTCTGCAGTACTACACTGTGAATACATTCTGCAGTACTACAGTACATTCTGCAGTACTACAGTACATTCTGCAGTACTACAGTGTGAGTACATTCTGCAGTACTTCAGTCCTGCAGTACTACAGTGTGAGTACATTCTGCAGTACTTCAGTCCTGCAGTACTACACTGTGAGTACATTCTGCAGTACTTCAGTCCTGCAGGACTACACTGTGAGTACATTCTGCAGTACTACAGTACATTCTGCAGTACTACAGTGTGAGTACATTCTGCAGTACTACAGTGTGAGTACATTCTGCAGTACTTCAGTCCTGCAGGACTACACTGTGAGTACATTCTGCAGTACTACAGTACATTCTGCAGTACTACAGTACATTCTGCAGTACTACAGTACATTCTGCAGTACTACAGTACATTCTGCAGTACTACAGTGTGAGTACATTCTGCAGTACTACAGTCCTGCAGTACTACACTGTGAGTACATTCTGCAGTACTACACTGTGAATACATTCTGCAGTACTACAGTACATTCTGCAGTACTACAGTCCTGCAGGACTACACTGTGAGTACATTCTGCAGTACTACACTGTGAATACATTCTGCAGTACTACAGTACATTCTGCAGTACTACAGTACATTCTGCAGTACTACAGTGTGAGTACATTCTGCAGTACTTCAGTCCTGCAGTACTACAGTGTGAGTACATTCTGCAGTACTTCAGTCCTGCAGGACTACACTGTGAGTACATTCTGCAGTACTTCAGTCCTGCAGGACTACACTGTGAGTACATTCTGCAGTACTACAGTACATTCTGCAGTACTACAGTACATTCTGCAGTACTACAGTGTGAGTACATTCTGCAGTACTACAGTGTGAGTACATTCTGCAGTACTTCAGTCCTGCAGGACTACACTGTGAGTACATTCTGCAGTACTTCAGTCCTGCAGGACTACACTGTGAGTACATTCTGCAGTACTACAGTACATTCTGCAGTACTACAGTACATTCTGCAGTACTACAGTGTGAGTACATTCTGCAGTACTACAGTGTGAGTACATTCTGCAGTACTTCAGTCCTGCAGGACTACACTGTGAGTACATTCTGCAGTACTACAGTACATTCTGCAGTACTACAGTGTGAGTACATTCTGCAGTACTTCAGTCCTGCAGGACTTGACCGGACTGTTCAGGTCCGAAGTCTGAAACCTTCACGCGACTCAAATTCAAACTCGGCAGCAGACGCACTTCCGCGTCTGCGCGACAACCCGCTGTTTAAACTGTGGCTGCGCGCAGCCACGTGCGTAAAGCGCGTCCCCTGTAAAAGGCGCAGGTGAGTGAGGCTGCGTGAAATGAAGAGATTTACCTGCTGCGTGCTGAAGTCGAAGCCCAGGTAGAGAGAAGCGGCGGCCATCATGGGCACGAGGAGGAGGAGGAGGAGGAGGAGGGTCAACATTTAAAGAGACAGTAACACATTTAGACAGTACAGGTAAATAAACTCACTGAGGTGGAGGAAGTAAAAGTACTAATACCATACTGCTGTATTAGTATACAGTATTAGAGCAGTAAAATGTGCATGTTGTACTAATACTCTCAGAGGTGGTATTCAGTATTCAGATCCTTTACTTATAAGTCCAAGTAGTAATATCACACTGAGAAAACACTCAGGACTACAAGTAAAAGTCCTGCATTCAAACCCCTACTTAAGTAAAAGTATGGAAGTACCATCAAGAAAATGTGGTTAAAGTAAAAGTACTCGTTCCCTGTTTGATGAAAGATCCGGGTCTTCTTCCTCCTCGCTGATGTAAAGCAGGATGTTGCTGCTGCAGCTCCTTCTGGATCAACCTGCTCATATTTCCTCCATCAGTACACGGATTGTTTGGTTTGTAAAGATTCAGCCGTCACTCAGAGCCCAAAGAGACGACATCACAACTGAAACATCATTGATTAATGGATTCAGCTGGACGGAACAACCTGCAGTTTAACTAGAACACGCTGTAAAATCTGTCATGTGTTCTAAAGTAAAGCTGTCAGATGCAGAGAAGTAAAAAGTACTCTGAGATGTAGTGAAGTAAAAGTAACAACATTCAAGTAGAGTACAAGTACCTCAAATCTAGGCTTAAGTACAGTATTAAAGTATTAAAGCACAGGCAGCCAAAAACAACATAAACTGGTGCAGTATAAACTGGTTTACATTGTGCAGCATAAACTGGTTTACATTGTGCAGTATAAACTGGTATTAACTGGTTATTCTGGTGCAGTATAAACTGGTGCAGTATAAACTGGCGCAGTATAAACTGGTTTACACTGTGCGGTATAAACTGGTGCAGTATAAACTGGTTTACATTGTGCAGTATACAGTAAACTGGTGCAGTATAAACTGGTTTACACTGTGTGGTATAAACTGGTGCAGTATAAACTGGTTTACACTGTGTGGTATACAGTAAACTGGTGCAGTATAAACTGGTTTACACTGTGTGGTATAAACTGGCGCAGTATAAACTGGTTTACACTGTGCGGTATAAACTGGTGCAGTATAAACTGGTTTACATTGTGCAGTATACAGTAAACTGGTGCAGTATAAACTGGTTTACACTGTGCAGTATAAACTGGTGCAGTATAAACTGGTTTACACTGTGCAGTATAAACTGGGGCAGTATAAACTGGGGCAGTATAAACTGGTTTACATTGTGCAGTATAAACTGGTTTACATTGTGCAGTATAAACTGGTGCAGTACAAACTGGTTCACACTGTGCAGTATAAACTGGTGCAGTATAAACTGGTTTACATTGTGCAGTATAAACTGGTGCAGTACAAACTGGTTTACAATGTGCAGTATAAACTGGTGCAGTATAAACTGGTTTACACTGTGCAGTATAAACTGGCGCAGTATAAACTGGTTTACACTGTGCAGTATAAACTGGTGCAGTATAAACTGGTTTACACTGTGCGGTATAAACTGGTGCAGTATAAACTGGTTTACATTGTGCAGTATACAGTAAACTGGTGCAGTATCAACTGGTGCAGTATAAACTGGTTTACACTGTGCAGTATAAACTGGGGCAGTATAAACTGGGGCAGTATAAACTGGTTTACATTGTGCAGTATAAACTGGTGCAGTACAAACTGGTTCACACTGTGCAGTATAAACTGGTGCAGTATAAACTGGTTTACATTGTGCAGTATAAACTGGTGCAGTACAAACTGGTTTACAATGTGCAGTATAAACTGGTGCAGTATAAACTGGTTTACATTGTGCAGTACAAACTGGTGCAGTATAAACTGGTTTACACTGTGCGGTATAAACTGGTGCAGTATAAACTGGTTTACACTGTGCGGTATAAACTGGTGCAGTGTCAACTTGTGCATTACAAACAGGTTTGTGTGCGCTTTGAGTGGTCAAAAAGACTAGAAAGGCGCTATACAAGTGCAGAGCATTTACATTTTTACATTTACTGTGCAGTATAAACTGGTGCAGTATAAACTGGTTTACATTGTGCAGTATACAGTAAACTGGTGCAGTATAAACTGGTTTACACTGTGTGGTATAAACTGGTGCAGTATCAACTGGTGCAGTATAAACTGGTTTACACTGTGCAGTATAAACCGGTGCAGTATAAACTGGTTTACACTGTGCAGTATAAACTGGGGCAGTATAAACTGGGGCAGTATAAACTGGTTTACATTGTGCAGTATAAACTGGTTTACATTGTGCAGTATAAACTGGTGCAGTACAAACTGGTTCACACTGTGCAGTATAAACTGGTGCAGTATAAACTGGTTTACATTGTGCAGTATAAACTGGTGCAGTACAAACTGGTTTACAATGTGCAGTATAAACTGGTGCAGTATAAACTGGTTTACACTGTGTGGTATAAACTGGTGCAGTATCAACTGGTGCAGTATAAACTGGTTTACACTGTGCAGTATAAACTGGTGCAGTATAAACTGGTTTACAATGTGCAGTATAAACTGGTGCAGTATAAACTGGTTTACACTGTGCAGTATAAACTGGTGCAGTATAAACTGGTTTACATTGTGCAGTATAAACTGGTGCAGTATAAACTGGTTTACAATGTGCAGTATAAACTGGTGCAGTATAAACTGGTTTACATTGTGCAGTACAAACTGGTGCAGTATAAACTGGTTTACACTGTGCGGTATAAACTGGTGCAGTATAAACTGGTTTACACTGTGCGGTATAAACTGGTGCAGTGTCAACTTGTGCATTACAAACAGGTTTGTGTGCGCTTTGAGTGGTCAAAAAGACTAGAAAGGCGCTATACAAGTGCAGAGCATTTACATTTTTACATTTACTGTGCAGTATAAACTGGTGCAGTATAAACTGGTTTACATTGTGCAGTATACAGTAAACTGGTGCAGTATAAACTGGTTTACACTGTGTGGTATAAACTGGTGCAGTATCAACTGGTGCAGTATAAACTGGTTTACACTGTGCAGTATAAACTGGTGCAGTATAAACTGGTGCAGTATCAACTGGTGCAGTATAAACTGGTTTACACTGTGCAGTATAAACTGGGGCAGTATAAACTGGGGCAGTATAAACTGGTTTACATTGTGCAGTATAAACTGGTTTACATTGTGCAGTATAAACTGGTGCAGTACAAACTGGTTCACACTGTGCAGTATAAACTGGTGCAGTATAAACTGGTTTACATTGTGCAGTATAAACTGGTGCAGTACAAACTGGTTTACAATGTGCAGTATAAACTGGTGCAGTATAAACTGGTTTACATTGTGCAGTACAAACTGGTTCACACGGTGGGGCGGCTGTGGCTCAGGTGATAGAGCGGGTTGGCTGTTAATTGGAAGGTCGGCGGTTCAATTCCTGGCTCCCCCCTGGTTGCGTGTCGAAGTGTCCTTGGCCAAGATACTGAACCCCGATTTGCCCCTGGTGGCTGTTCCGCCAGTGTATGAATTCAATTCAATTCAACTTTATTTATATAGTGCCAAATCACAACAACAGTTATCTCACAGCGCTTTTCATAACAGAGCAGGTCTAGACCGTACTCTGTGATGCTATTTACAGAAGCCCAACAGTTCCCACCAAGAGCAGCACTAGGAGACAGAGGCAAGGAAAAACTTCCTTTTAAGAGGCAGAAACCTCGAGCAGAACCATGGCTCAGGGTGGGCGACCATCTGCCTCGACCGGTTGGGGTGAGAGAGAGAGAGAGAGAGAGAGAGAGATGTAAGGAGAGAGAGAGGGGAGGGAGGCAGCCTACACAATATACACACAGAGGTACAGACAGTAAAGGTAATGTTGCTATAGACTAAATGAAAAATGGTACAGATATTTATAATAGTGTTAATGGTAACAGTCGTAATGTTAATGATTATAATAACAATAATAACAATAAGACTAGCAACAATAGTCGTTGCAGCAGAGGGTGTCGAGCAGGAACACGGGGGCAGCAGGTGACCCGCAACCACAGATCCAGACTCCACAGCTCCAGAGCCAGAAACACCTGCAGGAAGTGATAGGAGAGAGGAGAGAGACGAGAAAGCACAAGACTACCGGAAAGGGGAGAAGTTGTGTTAGTAACATGCAATAATGGGATGAGGTTGCATACAGAGGGAGAGAATGTAGAGGAGAGAGGAGCTCAGTGCATCATGGGAAATCCCCCGGCAGTCTAGGCCTATAGCAGCATAACTAAGGGATGGTTCAGGACTCACCTGAGCCAGCCCTAACTATAAGCTTTATCAAAGAGGAAAGTCTTAAGCCTACTCTTAAATGTGGAGATGGTGTCTGCCTCCTGAACCCAAACTGGAACCTGGTTCCACAGGAGAGGAGCTTGATAGCTGAACGCTCTGGATCCTAGTCTACTTTTGGAGACTCTAGGAACCACAAGTAACCCTGCATTCTGGGAGCGCAGTGCTCTGGTGGGGTAGTAAGGTACTATGAGCTCTTTAAGATAAGATGGTGCCTGACCATTAAGAGCTTTGTAGGTAAGAAGAATGATTTTAAATTCTATTCTGGATTTTACTACTTAACGTAACTTTGGCGTGCATGGAGGACTCATCGTTAACATGTACAAACTGAAATCGATCTGATAAATAGGACTTAAACCAGCTTAGAGCGGTTCCTTTAATGCCAATGAAATATTCCAGTCTCTGCAATAGGATCTGATGGTCAATGGTATCAAATGCAGCACTAAGATCTAATAAAACCAGTACAGAGACAAGTCCTTTGTCTGATGCAATAAGGACGTCATTAGTAATTTTCACCAGTGCTGTCTCTGTGCTATGATGAGCTCTAAATCCTGACTGAAAATCCTCAAATAAACTATTGCTCTGTAGAAAGTCACACAGCTGTTTAGCAACTGCTTTCTCCAGAACCTTAGAGAGAATGGAAGCTTAGATGTAGGTCTATAGTTGGCTAAAACATCCGGATCAAGTTTGGGCTTTTTCAGAAGAGGTTTAATTACAGCTACTTTAAAGTACTGTGGTACATAGCCTGTTGATAAAGATAGATTGATCATATCTAGTATAGAGGTGCTGACTAAGGGTAAAACATCTTTAAGCAGCCTAGTCGGGATGGGGTCTAAGAGGCAGGTTGATGGTTTAGATGAAGGAATTATTGAAGTTAGTTGGTAAAGATTGAGGGAAGCAAAACAGTCTAAACATGTATCTGGTTCTACAGCTGTTTCTAAGGTTCCTGAGTTTAGAGAGAAGTTGGTGCCAGGTGAGTGTATGAATGTGTATGATTGGTGAATGCAGATGTAGTGTAAAAGCGCTTTGAGTGGTCAAAAAGACTATAAAGGCGCAGAGCATTTACATTTTTACATTTACTGTGCAGTATAAACTGGTTTACATTGTGCAGTATAAACTGGTGCAGTATAAACTGGTTTACACTGTGCAGTATAAACTGGTGCAGTATAAACTGGTTTACACTGTGCAGAATAAACTGGTGCAGTATAAACTGGTTTACACTGTGCAGTATAAACTGGTGCAGTATAAACTGGTTTACACTGTGCAGAATAAACTGGTGCAGTATAAACTGGTTTACACTGTGCAGAATAAACTGGTGCAGTATAAACTGGTTTACAATGTGCAGAATAAACTGGTTTACAATGTGCAGGATAAACTGGTGCAGTATAAACTGGTTTACAATGTGCAGTATAAACTGGTGCAGTATAAACTGGATTACACTGTGCAGTATAAACTGGTGCAGTATAAACTGGTATTAACTGGTGAAACTGGTATTAACTGGTATTAGCTGGTATGTGCTGGCTCACAGTTTGATCTCTTGTCTCTGAACTTTAATCCTGTTTAATTGCGCTCTGAATAATAATGAACAGCTCTTTAATCAAATGTTTGCCGCGTTTGTTCTTTACTCTGTCAAACAAACTGATTGTGTGAACAAAAAGGTCAACGCACCGTCCTTCACTGTTTACACACCAATCACAGCCAGAGAATAACGCAGCACTGTGTGAGTTTTAATCAGTCCAGCTTCCTGCCGACCAGGTAACACAGCAGAAACACTGCCGCTTCGGTTTTCTCCTCATTTCTGCCTCCAGCGGCCCGAACGCCTCATTTACCTTCTGCTGTTGCAGATTTCACCACATCCAGACCCATTCAGGAGCAAGTTGTGTCCCGTCTGAGCGGGTTTTAAACACACCGCGAGTCCATTTCATGCAGGAGGTGGAGGCTGGTTATACTGAGCAGGTGTGTCTGCTGCTGATGCCAACAGGATGTCCTGCTGCTGCTGCTGCTGCTGTGTGACGCCCAGCGGGGAGCTGCTGGAGGGTGAAAATCACACACACAACACGCAGTTTAAATACACACAACACGCAGTTTAAATGCACACAACACGCAGTTTAAATGCACACAACACGCAGTTTAAATACACACAACACGCAGTTTAAATACACACAACACGCAGTTTAAATACACACAACACGCAGTTTAACAACACGCAGTTTAAATGCACACAACACGCAGTTTAAATGCACACAACACGCATTTTAAATGCACACAACACGCATTTTAAATGCACACAACACGCAGTTTAAATGCACACAACACGCAGTTTAAATACACACAACACGCAGTTTAAATGCACACAACACGCAGTTTAAATACACACAACACGCAGTTTAAATGCACACAACACGCATTTTAAATGCACACAACACGCAGTTTAAATGCACACAACACGCATTTTAAATGCACACAACATGCAGTTTAAATGCACACAACACGCATTTTAAATGCACACAACACGCAGTTTAAATACACACAACACGCAGTTTAAATGCACACAACACGCAGTTTAAATGCACACAACACGCAGTTTAAATACACACAACACGCAGTTTAAATGCACACAACACGCAGTTTAAATACACACAACACGCAGTTTAAATGCACACAACACGCAGTTTAAATGCACACAACACGCAGTTTAAATGCACACAACACGCAGTTTAAATGCACACAACACGCAGTTTAAATACACACAACACGCAGTTTAAATGCACACAACACGCAGTTTAAATGCACACAACACGCAGTTTAAATGCACACAACACGCAGTTTAAATGCACACAACACGCAGTTTAAATACACACAACACGCAGTTTAAATACACACAACACGCATTTTAAATGCACACAACATGCAGTTTAAATGCACACAACACGCATTTTAAATGCACACAACACGCAGTTTAAATGCACACAACACGCATTTTAAATGCACACAACACGCAGTTTAAATGCACACAACACGCATTTTAAATGCACACAACACGCAGTTTAAATGCACACAACACGCATTTTAAATGCACACAACATGCATTTTAAATGCACACAACACGCAGTTTAAATGCACACAACACGCAGTTTAAATGCACACAACACGCAGTTTAAATGCACACAACACGCATTTTAAATGCACACAACATGCAGTTTAAATGCACACAACACGCATTTTAAATGCACACAACACGCAGTTTAAATGCACACAACACGCATTTTAAATGCACACAACACGCATTTTAAATGCACACAACACGCAGTTTAAATGCACACAACACGCATTTTAAATGCACACAACACGCAGTTTAAATGCACACAACACGCAGTTTAAATGCTCTAAATGATTATTAGAAGAAAATAAGAAGAAAACTGCAGTAAAAGTGTTGAAAAAGGTCAAACAATCACTTTATTCAATTTCATGTGCATAAAAATATCTATTTCATCCAGTGACTCATCAGATGCATGTGAATAATACTAGAGACTTTTAATTAGGACAGATTTGTAGTTCTTTATAAATATGATATTTTCCTAACAGACAGATAAAGACGCTGCAGTGTCTGCAGGTCAAAGGTCACCTGAGTCTCTCCTGCAGGGATCAGGAAGAAGGAGCGGCTGGTGAGAGGAAGGGAGGAGGAGGAGGAGGAGGAGGAGGAGGAGGAGGAGGAAGGGCAGAGCCGTAGGAACATGGACGTGTCTCTGCTCAGGGAACAGTACAGGTGCACCAGAGAGAGACAGAGGAGACACACTCAGGTGCTTCTGTTCAGGACAGGTGAGGAATCAAACTCACGTCGCGCTGAGGAAAGTGTGCTGGAACATGAAGCGATACAGGCGGGAACATGTTGGTGGAGGGAAAAGTTTAGTTTCAGGGAGAAAATGTTTGTTTTAAACTGCGTGAAGTTGATTTCCTTCTCTGTTCGGGATCGTGTCAAGCCAACAGAGACTTCCTGTTAGAGATTTCAAAATAAAAGCATTCGCAGCACTGAAGCTTTAAAGGCAGCTTTACTGCTCTGGCTGTGATGTAACTGCTGCTTTAATACTGTAGTTTCACTGTTGGCTTGTTAATGTGTCAAGGAGGTTTTAATGTACTTAAATGTACATGTACAGAATGTGGTAATATTCTCCTCCTCCTCTCTCCTCTCTCCTCCTCCTCTCCCCTCTCTCCTCTCTCCTCCTCTCCCCTCTCTCCTCCCTCCCCCTCTTCTCTCCTCTTCTCTCCTCCTCTCCCCTCTCTCCTCCTCCCCCTCCTCTCTCCTCCTCTCTCCTCCTCCCCCTCCTCCTCCTCCTCTCTCCTCCTCCCCCTCCTCCTCTCTCCTCCTCCCCCTCCTCCTCCTCCTCTCTCCTCCTCCCCCTCCTCTCTCCTCTCTCCTCCGCCCCCTCCTCCTCCTCCTCTCTCCTCCTCCTCTCTCCTCCAGTCTCGGAGGAGCTGTCGGAGGCCGTCACCATCATCCCCGTCACTCAGGGCTTAATGTCGCCGTGGGAACCGAACAGCAGCTCGCCGCCGGCTGTGACCTTTGACCCCGACCCAACGACCTACGACCCCTGGCACGTCCACCTGGACCTCCACCGGCGCTCCTGCCCCGGGTTCCCCGCGCTGCTCCCAGCCTCGTCCTCAGAAACAGCAAACACCAGCGGTTCCTCTCGGTCAGTCAGACGCTGAAACACTCAGGTGGATCAGGTGGAACCACATGACCCGGCTCAGGAAGCTGGTTTCTTCCTGGGTCCTGTCAGTCCTGGTACCTGGTCTAACTGTCCTCAGGTCCCTCTGGGATCTGGTCTGAGCATATTCCCCACACGTCTCGTGGACCCGTGAGAAAAAGGCTGACAGTTTCCTCCATCTTTATTTTCCAGGCGGTCCTCATCTTCCTCTGAGGCCGGGGTCCCCCGTCAGGATGTGGATTCACCTTCAGATCCACCTGGCTGCTCCAGAGAAACGTCTCCCTGCAGCTCCTTCAAAGAGGAAGATCTCCTCAGCAGGTCCAGAGGAGACCCAGATCCCGGATCCTCCGAGAGACCCGGAGGAGGCTCCCAGAAGGATCCGGTCCAGGTTTCCGTGTCCGATGAACAGGAGCGTTCTGCCGCCGGCTCCCTCACCAGCTCCGATGGGAGCTCCACCCCCGTCGCCTCCTGCTCCCCCAGCGGCTCCACCGCCAGCCTCCACGAGGGCCAGAACCAGAACCGGGTCGCCGAGAGAAGAACCAGTAACGCCGCCCTGCAGACCGGCGGCCCCTCCAGGAAGTTCTCGGCCCCGGCCCTCCGGTTCACCAGAGGGGTGAGCGTAGGAGGAGTGGGCTCCTCTACGGGGGTCCACCAGAACCAGACCTACCACCCGTTCCCCAGCAGGAAGGCCCCGAGGATCTCCGAGGCCGCCCGGAGGCTGGGGATGTACTCGTCCTTCTGAGGAACAGAAGAGCTCCAGCTGTCAGTCAACACGTGACTCTCTGAGATTAATACCAAGAAATTTAATAAGTTGTGAATAACTAACTTCCCTGGTGAAATAAAGTTTAAATAAAAATATCATGTCATTTATATTTTTATTTTATCTCCGCTGTGACAATTTTCATCAATGTTTTTTTCTTTAAAACATTTAAAAATTGTTCATATCTGTTTATTTGAATCAATATTACAGATGTTGTTTGGTTTAATTACTGCTGCTCCTGACCTGCCAGTAAATAAACACATGAACATGAACGTTAACTCTTCAGTCTTTAAGTGTTTAGTGTTATCAGTGATAATAAAGCGTCAGATTTGCTCCAGTTGAAACAGGATTTCATGTCTTATTGAACAAAACTTTCTGCTTGTCCAATATTAAATTAATAAATAAATAATTATGAATATAGTGGAACAAACAGAAGTATAACAGTAATACATAAAAAGACATAAATAACAATAACATTTCCCCGGATAGTCCATATTATTATTAATACGGTCTCTTGACTGAGAACCTTCACAGACATCTTGTTACAAAATTAGTTTTTTCTTTTACTGCTGAAAATTAATACAATTAATATAAAGTACTTTTATTATCAGTATTTCATGTTTTATAGAACAGAACTGTCCTTTTTTTGTGCAATATTAAATAAATAAATAAATCATAACCAATTTTTTATAGATAAATTTGACCCTCATACGGCGCCGTAGTTCATCAAAGATCGTCTATCTCGCCTGACGCAGGTGACGCAGCTGACGTTCCCCGGAAGCGGAAACGTGGCCGGAGTGAGACCTCCTCCTCTGTTCGGAGCCCAAACACAACAAGAAGCTGCCGTCCTGCGGAGCCAGAGCCGGTTTCAGGAGCGAACAGGTACGTGGCCGCTCGTCCTCTCCCGTTAACGAGCCGCTCCGAGAGACCTGCTCCCGGCTGGAGACCTAAACCTGCAGCTCGTGTCAGTCAGCTGCGAGTTAGAAACCAACTGCGTCACTGAGCAGCATCACGGGGGAAAGTCCGAACACCGAGCAGCTGGTCGAGGCTCCTACGGGCCAAACACGACACGTTCAAGAGCCCGACCTGCTGCTCCTGTCTGAGCTCTGCCGTAAAACTCAAGTTTGGAGACAGATTTAAAAAAGAAAGCGAGCCTGCATTTCCCACAATGCACCTGGGCGGTGTGAGTCACGTTGGGTCTCCCCCTGAGAAGTTTCCCAGACCGGTCCGGCCGGTCAGCTGAGACCCGATCAGGGTCACAGACAGGAAGGAAAACAACGAGTGACAGGGTGAAGGTCCACTACAGAGTCAGACCTCCAGGGTCAGCTGATCCAACCATGTAGATCTCAGGACAGCGTCACGAACTCATTCTCCTTAAATAAACATCCTGTTTTATCCTAAAGAAGTGTAGAGAGGCTCATGTCCCTCTGAGGTCGTCCCACTTGCAGACCACGTCCACACACCAGCTCTTAATAATGTGGTTCTAAACCAGCCGGTGGAGCCAAAGACGCGCGACAATAAAGATCCTTTAAAAACCTTCAGCTTTCTGTTTCTACACCAGCAGAACGTGTTTTCTTCTCTTTAGCCCGACAGTAATCACCTCCAGTCCTCTGTCGCTGCTTTCAGACACGATGGCGGAGCAGAACACGGAGGCCAAGCTGAAGAACCAGCTGAAGCAGGAGAAGATCCAGCTGTGGAACCCGCCGTACACCGAGGACGACAACCAGCCGGGCCTGCGGCACATGCAGGTCAGCAGGACGCAGCGTTATTCTGGAGACCAACCCCGCTGCTGCCGCAGTTTTATTATTTCTCTTTCATTAGTAATGTGTAACAGCAACAACCTCTGATTCTGGAATACATTTAACATATTATAAAAACACATAAATAAATAATTAACACACACATTAACCCTCTGATATTAATATCTGATAAAAAGGTGGTCAGATCAGTAATTACATTGGTAAATATGATATATTAAATATATTATTTTTCATTAATTTATACGTGTAAATATGTAACTAATAAACTAAGTAACAGATTTAGAATAAAGTATAAATATCTTGTACTGCGTTTTGACCTCTGTGGTGTTGATGCGTGGCAGGAGCTGGCGGAGCGCTACGCCCTCTTGCTGTGCCTGCAGGTGTCGGAGGTCGGCGGCGCTCTGGAGGCGATCCGGGCGCAGGCGGTGAAGAGAGGGAAAGGAAACAAGACGTTCAGAGAGACGAACGTGGCCACGCTGGAGCTGCTGCTGCCCCGAGACAGCCGGAAGGTCGGTCACATGTTGTTCTGTTCAGTGCAGGTTCGCTCGTTTCTGTTTAATCTGAAGGGGGAGGAGCTGCTGAGGCGTCCTGCTGCCTAACCTGTGCTACTGTTCAGCTGCTGCAGAGCCTACTTTACAAACAGCTGCACGATGATTTAAAGCTGCACTGTTAGTTACTGCTGCGATTGTTTTGTTCCTGCCAAATTCAGATTTTCTTTCTCTGTGACAAACATTTTGTGAAAGAATACGATGACCTTTCTGGGAGGTCTGGTTTCCTCTGAGCGTCACAGCTGATCCTCAGAAGAGGAAACAGGAAGTGACTGACGGAGAAACTGTTGTTTGTTTCAGGACCCAAAGACAAAGAGCCACCTGGAGACGAGGCTGGACGTGCTGGTGCAGGAGGTGGTGGACAGGTACACACACTCTAACACACACTCTAACACACCAACACACACACTAACACACACTCTAACACACACTCTAACACACACTCTAACACACCAACACACACACTAACACACACTGTAACACACACTCTAACACACACTCTAACACACTCTAACACACACTCTAACACACACTCTAACACACACTCTAACACACTCTAACACACTCTAACACACTCTAACACACACTGTAACACACACTCTAACACACTCTAACACACACTCTAACACACTCTAACACACTCTAACACACTAACACACACTCTAACACACTAACACACACACTAACACACTCTAACACACTAACACACACTCTAACACACTAACACACACTCTAACACACTAACACACACACTTACACACACTCTAACACACCAACACACACTCTAACACACTAACACACACACACTTACACACACTCTAACACACCAACACACACTCTAACACACACTCTAACACACCAACACACACTCTAACACACACTCTAACACACTAACACACACACACTAACACACACTCTAACACACAGTGTTTGTTTCTCTGCTGCAGGATCGGAGAGGAGTTCGGCCTCAAATCCATCAAACTGATCCTGAACGGGAAAACTCTGTGTGTGGGTGAGTCCAGACGCCGGCAGCTGAGACTCTGTCTGTGGAGTCGAGCTGCAGCCATTCAGAGATTAACGATCGACTATTAAATCAGTCTGCAACTTTTTTGATCATCGATCTGTTCGGTTTGAGACGTTGTTTAAGAAAAGTGTAAATTTTCTGATTTCTTAGATGTGAAAAAGAAACGTTTTCTCGCCTATGATGGATGAAGTGTAAAATCAGCAGCTGTGTGGTCCCAGTACACTTTACAGAAGACAGAGACACGTAAAGTTTGCAGAACTGGATAAAAAAGGCTGACAACACATAAGAAACACACATTAAAAAACAACAATAAAATACACAATTATAAAACTAATATTAGATACAATAAAATAAAACAATTAAAATGTATAAAACTTCATAAAATACCCTAACCCAAACTATAAGCAGTCTCTCAAAATACAGAAAACCCGTCCCTAACTAAAAGCTTTACTAAAAACCAAAGTTTCTAGCCTACTCTTAAATATGGAAATGTTGGTTGCTTCATGAACCCAGACAGGGGTCTGATTCCACAGCCGAGGGGTCTGATGGCTAAAGGCTCTGGCTCCTATTCTACATCTGGAGGCCCTCGGCTGTACAAGCAGCCCTGTTCTGGTGGCGCAGCATGGTGTAAGGAGTTCTGTCATACAGGATGGTGCCTGACCATTAAGGGCTTTGTATGTAAGGAGAAGTATTTTAAACCGGGAGCCAGTGCAAATGATGCCGAGCTAACTGGTTGGTTTCGTCAGGTCTGATAGAAAGGTAAAACTGAGTATCATCAGCATAACAATGAAAATCTATACTGTGGCTCCTGATGGTATGACCTAGCAGAAGTATATACAAGGTGAATAATGTAGGTCCAAGGACTGAACCTTGTGGAACTCCATGGGTGACGCTGTGCAGAGAGGACTCATCGTTCAGATGTACAAACTGGGCGCGATCTGATAAGTAGGATTTAAAGCAGTTTAAAGCAGTTCCTTTAATACAGATGTACAAGTGTTCAAGTCTCTGTAGTAAAATATGGTGGTCAACTGTATCAAATGCCGCACTGAGATCTAACAAGACCAGTAAAGAGACTAGTCCCTTATCTGATGATGTTAAAAGATCATTAGAGAGTTTCACCAGTGCTCTCTGAATTCACAGAGTTGATTTGCCACGATTTTGGAAATGAAAGGGAGGTGAGATATCGGTCTGTAACTGTCTAAAACCCCTGGATCAAGAGCAGGCTTTTTAAGAAGTGGTTTAATAACCGCGTCCTTAAAGACCTGAGGTACAACAGAGGTAGATAATATTTAACAAAGAAGCGCCAACTGAGGTCATCGACTGAAGGCAGGAGGTGCTGAATTATGGAGGTGCAGCACTGGGACTAATGGTTAGTAGTCATGTGGTCTCTGTAATGTCTCTGTGCTTTAGACCAGAGTCTGGAGACGCAGGGTGTGAAGAACCACAGCAAGGTGATGGTGCTGAAGGTGAGCGACGCCGAGCTGAAGCAGCAGCTGAGCGAGGAAGAGGAGAAGAAGAAGAACCAGAACGAGAGCATCCAGAGGACCCAGAAGGGCTTCCAGATCCTGTCTGAGAGAGGTAACGTCCGTCCGTCCGTCCGTCCGTCTGTCTGTGATCAGGCTGTGGGAGGAGTCTCTGCTCTAACGCCTCTCTGCCCGCCAGACGGCAGCGAGGACCCGGACACCACGCCCGTCCTGGAGATCGCGGACCAGAGAGGAAACCCGCTGAAGATCCCCCACAAGGAGAAGAAGGTAGGGAGGAGGAGGGAGAGCGCCCGAGGAGTCCGGGTCCAGGTTCATCAGAATCTAATGTGTGTCTCTGCGCATCAGGCCCTGATCCTCGCCATGGGTTTCCACGAGAAAGGTCGCTCTCTGATGAAGAAGAAGCAGTTCGACAACGCTCTGTGTCACCTGCTGCAGGCCGACCAGCAGTTCAGGTAGCGCACGCTCTGATGTCACTGTGACGCTTTATGTTGATGACGTTTAATGTTGTGTGTTAGTTTTTCATCAGGGATCGTGGCGTTCAGCTGCTCTCAGTATCGACTCCTGAATCCCCGCTGTCCCGTCAGCGTATCTGTCCTCCTGTACGTGGCGTGCACGCCGGCGTGGCTGACCTCTGTGTGTGTGTTTGCAGTAAGTGCGGCTCGGCGCTGCTCAGCTCGGTGGATAACTTCGCCGTGCTGCAGCTGGACATCGTGTGGTGTTACCGAGCTCTGGAGGCCCTGTCCTGCCTGGACGACGGCAGGAGCCGGCTGCAGAGGGCCGAGGACTGTTTCCTGCAGTGCTACGGGGAGCAGCAGCAGAGGCTGCTCATGATCAAGGTCAGGCAGCTGGCCCAGACGCTCCGGGGACGCCGGCCGACGCCTGAACCTGTAGAGTAATTTGACCTGTGTGTGTCCTCAGGGCAACACGGGCAGAGAGGAGGTGCTGTTCCTGCGGCTCTACCTCCTGCAGAGTCTGCTGTCCTACATCGAGGGGAACGACGCTCAGGCCCGACACCAGCTGGCCAAGGTAACGCCTACACTAGCTTAGCTTAGCATTAGCAGCTCTGTTTGCTGTGAAGCTGCCCTGCATTCGTTACATTACATGACAACGCCGCAGCGAAGAAGAGGAGACGTGGCGCCGCGTTCTCTCTCCCATCAGACATCACCATAGCAACATTATAGCCAGTTAGCTAAAGCAGGAAACGAGTCATCAGGAGTAGCGTTGGACGTCCCAGCTGTGACGTAGACTCCGCTTGTCCCGGCGTCTCTTTCAGTTATTTCGTTGTCACTCCGACGCCTTCTGGAGGACACTTGCAGAGATCTTTCCGTTTCGTTCACATATACACGATTTATTATGTCAAAAACTTTGACTTTGAGCAGAACCTATCAGGGTTGGGCCGACAGACGACGGGCGAGCGGTCGAGCAGGCATCGTTGTGAACTTTGTTCACCTTTAACCCGCAGGTTTTAAACACCAGGAACATGATTATTATACATTTTAAATATGCTTTGGACCTTCCTCACAATTCTCTTCTCCCGCACTCAGATACACCTGAGGTAAACACAGCGGCGAGCCCCGCCTCTCTCTCTCTCTCTCTGTGCCGTCCCACAATTCCTTGTGGCAGCAACATGGCAGCATACAGTTTGACCACGTAAATGTTGAAACAACACAGCGCCTACTTTACGATTGGAAATCCGTGCATGATTATCTGAAGCCGGTGATCTAGATTTGTTCTCCAGCCAGTCAGGAGTCCTGAAAACCACCCGTCTGTGTCTCAGGTGGAGTCTCTGTACAGCCGTCTGTGTCCGGACTCGGAGAAGATGGATCAGCTGATGACTCTGGGTTTCAGCGAGAGAGAAGCTCGGCTCGGCCTCAGAGCCTGTCAGGGAGACCTGCAGGAGGCCGCCATCCACATCAGCAACCAGAGACAGGTAACACTGACGCTCAGCTGAACCCCAGGGCGCAGCGTCACCTGATCACTTCTCCAGGTGAAGGAAATGATTCCTGCTGATCTTGGCTGGGATGTTTTCTTGTTGTTTGTTGGTTTGATGGTTTTTCGTGACGAAGGTGGGAGCCTGAGAGCGTGCAGAGGTTAAAGCAGAAGACCTTTGTTTAACTTGATCCTTGATCCAGGTTGTTCTCTGGTTGTGGATCAGTCCGTGCCGCCGTGTCGTCTCGGCGCCGGACCCCCCGCCAGGCCGTCTGCTGCTGCTGCTTTAATAACGTGTTGTGTTGCTGTGTGGAGCAGGAGCGGGAGGAGCTGAAGCAGAGGGAGCGGCAGAAGAGGAGCAGGAGGATGGAGGTGATCTCCACCCTCGCAGAGCTCGGCTACTCCAGGAGGGACGCCGCCACGGCTCTGCACCACGCCGACGGGGACGTGGACAAGGCCTACGCAGTCAGTGTCTCTGTCTCCGTCCATGTTCTGTTAAAGCCGCACGTGGGTCGCTGCAGATCCCGGTCTGCCTCAGCAGCTAACAGTTTTGTGTTGTTCTTCAGATCCTCCTGGACTCCGCCCACGCCGCTCAGACCACCAACAACAACGCAGAGGGGACGGGCGGTCCGGAGCGCCTGCAGCAGGTACGGAGCGGCATTTAGTCCCGCAGAGCTAATCGGCGATCAGAGGGTGCGATTGATCCGTCCTCCTGTGTGTCCCTGCAGCTGCTGTACCTGGGCTTTGACAGGGACGCGTCCGAGGCGGCGCTCCGGCTGACGGGCGGAGACGTCCAGTCGGCCACTCAGCTGCTGCTGGACAACCAGGGCGTCCTCTCCCCGGAGCTCCTGTCCATGTCCCCGCCCTCCACCTCCTCCTCCTCGCCCTCCTCTGAGGAGCCCAGCACCTCCTCCACCTCCACAGGTAGGACCCATGTGTCTCTTGAACTTACATTAGGATCCTTTTGTTCCATCGAGCCTTCGCAGCATCTTACATAACGAGACTTACAGCCTTCCTACTAACGAGGGTTTGTCATCAAACACATCGGTAGATCAGTGAAGTTCTGCCTGAAGCAATTAAAGAGCGACAATGTGGATTAAAGGAGTTAGCAAACACGAGCTGGTGGAAAAGTAGAAGTCAGGACGCTTATCTAAAGTTAGGAAAGGAACTCTGACTCAGGGACTGGTCATCTGTAGCGGCCTGTTCCTAAACATCATTGCCATGGTTACCAAGCAGGGAGGGTAGGAGGTTTCTCCTCAGGGGGGCGATGTGAAAATCCTGTTTGTCTGTGGTGGAAGAGACGAAGAGAATATTATTTATATTGCTCAGGCAGAGCGGTGGGATTCTTCTGTGGAGGGATCTATGATTTCTGCCGGATTGTCACAGACTAAGAAAGATCAGCGTGTAGTAAATGTTAGAGGTTCGTCCTCAGACTGCTGTTGATACTTAAGCCTGAAAATAACTTACAGCTATATCAGGTGGTTTCCAGCTGCTCGGCGTTAACAGGCAAGCTAACGTTATTTAATCTGAACCAGCTAAAACAGAACGTCGCAGCGTGTCCGACCAGTCCTGCACATCAACACAGTGAGTCGAGGTTACAAACTTCCTTTAAACCCTGTGCTTTGTCCTCAGCGGACAGCGAGCTGGTGAACGAGGTGCTGGAGGACATCTCCCGTCACGAGGAGGACTACCTGGACCTGACGCTGGACGAGGAGAGCGAGCTCATCGCCACCATGAAGAGCTACCTGAGCCGAGGACGCGCGCGCACGGTGTGACGCGCTCGCCCGCAGAGAGCGTCACTCGTCCCGCAGCAGCAGCAGTTTAACCCCCGAGACTCCGCGTGAGGCCGAGCGGCTGAACCTCAGAGACGACCAGCAGAGATCAGTTTGTGGTTCGTGAGTTCAGCTCAGGTCACAGATTTAGTTCCAAAGTGTTTGATCTCCTAAAGAATCATTGACCGGGTTTCATTATTTGATTTAAACGTCTTCAGGCCGCCGGCGTTTGCTTCTGACGTGTTTATTATGAAATCGCTGCTTCTTAAAAGACGCCTGATGTTTGTGACCTAAGTTTAACTTTAATTTAAATTCAGTTCATGTCTTTGTTGAGGATTTCTCTGGACTGTCTCACGTTGACGGAGCCAATAAAGTTTGTTTGTGTTGATGTGTCTCAGTCAGCTGGGTTTCTTCATAACAGCAGGGCTGCACAGGGACGAACCGCAGACCTCCACCGACCCGCCGACGCATTATATCCTGCAGCTCCACGCCAGCCGTGTCTAGAATCAGTAATATTATACCCGCGAGCTGCAGCAGAAATGATATATATAATATATATAACTTGGCCAACACTGCACACCAACACTCGCTGGGTATTTTCAAAGCTACTTTTAGGAGAATAAGACGTTTCTCTGTCAGAGTTTTACTCCGGCACGATGACAAAATGTGAACTGACGATATGAAAAAACATTGGACAGTAAACGTTTAATTTCTAACAGATCTGAGCGCTTTAGTTACTCCTAACGTTAATCTTGTGAAGGCGTCTCTTTGGGCTCTGGGTAACTGTGACGGCAGAATCTTTACAAACCAAACAGTCAGTTCATGAAGGAAAAGATCTGCAGTCTGATGCTAAACTGTTCATGAGGAGGAAGAAGAACCTGTAATAGTTTCACTGCTTTAATACTTTATACTCACGTACTTTTACACAAGTAACATTTTCACTGCAGGACTTTTACTTGTAACAGAGTATTTTTACAGCGTGGTACTAGTAGATTTACTGCAGTAAAGGATCTGAGTACTTCCTCCTCTTCAGGTCAGATGTGCAGCAGAGTCCGACATTTAGAAATCCTCTGACATAGTAACTGAATGTAAAGGTCTGCAGGGGAAAGAATCAGTTCTGCACGGTGACATCAGACAGTTATTACACAGATGAGCTGGATAATCAGGCCTGTTTAGTTTCACAGATGATCACAGGAAATCAATATATCCCAAATGAATTAAAATCAGCTTTAAGTAACATGAAAATATTCAATTTACTGTCATGTGATGAAAAGCAGATTCAGAATAACTCTAATAACCCTCAGTTATAACTCTACAACACAGAGAGGAGGCCGTTAGCCTAGCTTAGCACAAAGACTGGAAGCAGGTGGAAACTGCTAGCCTAGCACTGATGTTTGTTTTGTTCTTTACTTTAATGTCTAATGAGATATCTGAGTAAAGTACTCATTCTGCAGAATAATACATGTTGTTACTAGATTATAATTATTGATGCTTTCATGTGTTCATCACTTTAATGTTGCTGCAGGTGAAGGTGGACGTTAGTTTAATCTGTAATAATTCATCATCTTGTGTTAGTTGATTATTTCCTGTTAATAATCTGAATCTGCAAAGTAGCTTTTAATACATGTAGTGAAGTATAAAGTAGCATACAGTGGAAACACGCAAGCACCTCAAAGTTCATTAAAGATGTAAAAAAAATAAATTAATTTTCCTGTTTTAGCAAACTTAATATGTTACGTAACTCTTACTCTCAAGTGTACTTCATAAGATTTAATTGTAACGGAGGTAAATGTTGCAGTTAATCATGATGTTAATTTCAGGCTCTGCCCTGAATGTTGAAAGATGAATGAAGCGCCAGCTGATCTAAAGTTTGTCTCTATGTTGTTTCTGGTTAGTTTCACACTATTGTCTTTAATCAAACGTCATCTCAATCAGAATTCTGGGAATAATCTGAGAAATACAATTTTCACATGAAAATAAAGGCAGAAATCTAAAGAGTATAAAGTTAGAAAAGAGAAAGAAAATTTGAAAAATCTGACTTTAAACTCAAATTCTGACTTTAACTCAGAATGAGTGTAAATTGTATTTGAGTTCTGACTGTTAAGTCAGAATTCTGAGATTCAATTCAAAACTCTGACTTCATTTTTATGTGAATATGATATTTGAATTCTGAGTTTAAAGTCAGAATTATGAAAGAAAAAGTCAGATTTGATTTTATTCTAACTTTATTCTCAGAATTCTGCCTTTATTTTCATGTGAAAATTGTATTGGAGTTCTGAGTTAAGTCAGTGTTCTGACTTTCTTAGAATTTTCACTATCTCTATGTGAAATTTGTATTTTGTACATTTTTACTTTTAACTCAGAACTCAAGTAAAATCTTCACATAAAAATTATGTCAGAATTCGGAGTCAAAAGTCATAATTAGGAATTTATTCCTAGAATTCGGACTTTATTTTTACATGGAAACTGACTTTAAAATCAGACTGAAAATTGTAAAGTCAGAATTCTCACTTAAAAGTCAGAAGTCAAATAAGATTTTCATAAATCTGACTTTATTCTCATAATTCTAATAATAGACAGAATTCTGATTGCATTTTGACATGAAAATGTAACTTGAATTCTGAATTTTATGTCAGAATTCTGACTTTAAACTCTGAACAAGTAAAAACATGCTGCTTCTGTGGCGTGCTTATTTGTGTATCAGTAAGTTAGTCATGCACTTTGACAAATTAACTGGTGTGTCTGGATTTTTATTTTATTTTTAATAAAAAATAATTACAATATCTTATAACCTCGTCCACACCAAACAATATGGGTCTGAATCTTTCCACAGCCGTCTATCATTCTCCTTTTAGGCTACATCCTCCCGCCTTTTATCCCAAATCACACACCTTGTTAGTTTGATTTTAATCCCTCCTGCAACTAAACCCCATTTACATAATTTCACTCTGTGATAAATTACTCTGAGCCTGAACGCCAAAGAGTCAAAAGAGCCTTTTCCCAATTAGACGCCTGTCCATTTTACTAGCTTGGTGTGGCTACATAATTTGACAAATAAACACACGTTTCAATTAGAGGCAATTAGGTTTTTAGTTAGTTCTTTGGATCTATTAAGTCTCTTAAAGTCCACCGAGTTTCCCGCTTGAGCTAAGATGCTTAGATCATACATACAAATAAAGGTGTTTAACTTTTGTCACGATGGACAAGCTAAACATCGTTGTATCTGTTAAATTCTCCACAATTCAATCATTTTACGGGAACCAAAGATAATTCATTCAGATTTACTGGCATGATAAAAAAAGAGACGAAGTGATTACAAAGTTAGAACATTCCTTGAATATTTATATTGGTAAGGGTCCACCCATCAAAAAAGTCTAAATGGCTAAATCAAATTTGATATAACTATGGTAACATTCAGCAGGTAGTATCTCTCTCTCTTTCTCTGTCTCTCCCAGAGCTAGATCAAATTAATTATTCAGAATTGATATCTTATCCAAAAGCCTACTTTTTATACAAGTGATATTCATAATGGTTGAAATAAAGAATTTAGATAGCAGCCTATACTGTTAACTGAAGTGTTATTACATCTGATTAGTTGTTTTATCAGGAGCACAGTTTGTGTCTTCGCAGCAGAACTGAAACGGTTTTGATAAGTCGGGTCGTATTTTCTGTTGAATGTTCAGTGAAGTGCGGCCACACAAAACAACACACACAGAAAGTGTTTGATAAAAAACCAGTTTTCTTATTTAAGTCTGGATTTATTTATTGTACATGATTACAGTGGTGATAGAAGTCACTGGAGAGGGAGGTTGAGGGGGAGTCGGGGGTCAGGGGTGAGGGTTTAGAAGTAGTTGACGACCCTGCGGATGGACTGGATGTTGGGGTTCTGGGCCTGCCACTCGTTATGGCTGCAGTAGTCTCCACGCTCCACGATGTACATGCGGCCGCGGAAGTTTGGCTCCTCGTACATCACCCAGCTGAAGGCGCAGAGAAAAAAACATATTGGTTATTTATTAAAATGTCCGTAACAATTTCCCACAGTCAAAGTTGACGTATGATGTGCGATGAATTCAAGAACCTGGATGAATCGATCGTTATGTGCGTGTTAAACTTACGCTCCGTCTCCGTAGACCTTGACGGAGTTGATGCAGTTCTTGGAGAACCCGCGGCTCTGCAGGAAGGGACAGTCGTCGCAGATCTCCACACACTGACCGGAGAAGTTACAGGCCTCGAACAGCTCGATGCGGTAGTGCTCGCCGTGCTGACAGAGAGGAAACGTTAGTCTTTGAGAGAGGGCAAACATTACACTGCAGTTGTGTTTCCTCCAGCTGAGCTTCGTGCCTCCTTCCACGTTTCCCACTGGAGGTTACTGTGACTAACTTGTTAGTAGTAGCAACTGACGCATTAGCTCTACTTCTGGCAAACAAAACGGGTTTTATGGAAAATTATAAGAAATGTAGACGTCAGCAAATTTCCTTTCTGCCCAGGACGGGGAATGAGCTGCCAAATTTGGGGGCGTAATGGATCTAAATCTTCTAAAAATAAAAGCCTAAATCTAAAGGGTTCATCCTCTGGAAGAACATCGCATGGTGGTTTGGTGGATGGTGCTGCAGCTGCACCGTCACTACAGAAAGCTCAGAGCGGCATACTATTAGATTTATCCATCCTTTTTCTTTTTAGGAATTATTGTTACAAACCTGCCATATAATAACAAATTATCCTTTGTTCATGAAACAGGTATTAAATTGTATTCTTGTGGTAAAAAGTCTACTACTGCTGTAACTCTGCAGAAACCTTGTTGTGGACGGGGGTGGTGCTAGAGGACAGGGGAGATGCCATAATATCTGCTGTGAATTTCTTGCAAATGAAAAACAAACTCGTCATGAACCGAAATGTCGCTCACAGTGAAATGTGTGACCTGCTGGTTCAGTGTGAAAGAATGAAAGCCCCTCAGAGGTGTTTACCATGCGGATGGGCTTGCAGGATCCCATGTGGTCGTTGTGGGAGTTCCACCTCTGGAACTCGGGGTACTCGCCGTGCTCCAGGATGTACTGCTGGCCCTTGAAGTCGGGGTGGTCGTAGCAGATCCAGGCTCCGCTCTCCACACGGATAGAGTTCACCCTGAAAATACACAGTGTCAGCGTCTAGAAATGACGCACCAGAACATCTGAAACAGTCTCAGAGGCCTTTATTATAATGCAAACTCAACACTTCCTCCATCACCTGTTGTCTCAATATTTCACTATAATGTCAGTTTCCACAGCATTAATTCAGTCACTTTGACCTTATAGGTGGGCTTTAATGTAAAAGGTTCAGCCCAACGGCAAAGAGGAAAAGAGTGAATTAGAACAGAAAAACATTATTTTGGTAAATAAACCGTAAACACCTGTTGATGAAATTAAAAAATTAGCCCCCACAACATTACTGTGTGGGTAAATCTGGGAGCTGGAAGGAACCAGTGTCTCCTAAAGCTGACACTTTGGTGAAAATGTACAGTTCTCTGTACTAAAGTGTTGGATTCCAGTTTCATTAAAGTAAACTAAGAACTAGAGTAAAAACCTGAGAGCTGATTAAAATAGTTGTTTTTCCTTCTCACCTGTTCATGAAGCCGCGGTCCTGGAAGTTATCACAGTCACCTCTGACCTCCAGCTTCCTGCCAGTGAAGCATTTCCCCTCGTAGAAGGTAATCTGGAGGAGAAGAAAAAGACGTGAGCGCTCTCCTGTCGACCGCCTCTGCTGCCACAAACCTGCCCGTCACATGTCTAGAAACTTTTCCTGTTTGTGGGAGTTTAGTTGTAGGAAAAGCAGAGTGCAGAATGTCTGATGCACACTTAAAGGCACACAAAGGTGATTAAATGATCAACAACCAGCTGTCCAAGGAAGTCTCGATGTGTTATTTGTAATGATTCCACACTTTATCTAGTTTAGTTCCTCGTGAACCAGGATCAGATGCAGATTCATGTAACTCCAGACCGTGACTGCATGACACCAAACAAGATAACAATACAGTCAGAACAGGTAGGAATGAAGTAATAATAATATAATAATATTTAAACGTTTCCCTTTAATTAATTAAGTTTCGTCTGTCCTCCCTGCTGCACTTGTAACCACGCCCAGCTGTGATGTCACACCGTACTGACCACACCCTGGACTACACTTCTACATCACTGCAGCCGATCAGCACAGAGAAGATTTAGAGAAAGTTGTTAAAGTTACTCTTTAAACTGACAAAATAGTCGACACATTAGCGAGTAATAACCTTCTGTTTTCTTTGTTTCCTTTCTCCAGATGTTACCTGAACTGTTCACTCACCGTGTTTCATAAAACTCAGCAACAATAAACAGCGAGAGGGAATTTGGAGGTTTTGATGGTTAAACTGGGAGCTGAAACAACTGGTTCCAGCTCTTTTTTTAAATAACAGCAAAACTAAATGTATGATCTGCAGGGAGTAACGTTCCTAACTAGCAGCTACAGTCAATAAACAAGCGGAGAATAGTTTTATCAGCCTGCTTTTAAGATCAGGCCTTTAAATGAAGGCAGAGACGATTGTGAAGAGAATAACAAACAAGCAACTTAAACATTTTTGTGTCTTAAAGACTTTATCAAAAATAAGACATCATCCTCAAATTAAAATTAAATTAAATAAATAAAAAGAATATTTCTTTCAGAACTGCTCAGCTGCTATCCCAGTCAGTACAGCAAGAACATCACACCAAACTCCATTCAGAAATCAAGCTATTTAAATGCAGGCGACTCTTTATACTTTTACTGTAATGTACTTTATATTACAGTGTAATACAGAGGAACAAGACATTTTGACCTGAATCTGAAGCGAATTTCTGAAATGATTTCTAACACCCCAAACTCATTAAAAGTAAAGTTTTAAAGACGGCAGTTTGTAGGAAAAAGTTCTAATCTTTTTGATTCTTTGAATAAAATGCTTCCCAGTGGCTCACTCCAGTTTCCCCACAGGAGCCCGGTGATCTCCAGATCATTACCCCCCCAGCGTCGTACAGCTGCTGCCGCCGGTTTACTCACCTTTCCAGAGTACTGCGACATGTTTACCCACTGGATGTTGTCCAACCTGGCCCGCAACCACACACACAGTGTAACAGAGAAAAAGTTGGACACCCCAATATATACGGCAGGGGGGCGAGCGAGGGGCGAGGTCCCGACCGGCCGGACAAAAGACGAGGCTTTAAAGGTTTCTGCTGCCTCGACGCTTTCCCTTCATCCTGATGTGTCTGCTGATTCTGCTGTGTGTGTGTGGACTCAATAGAATGTGCTTGGCCTGAGCTTTGCAGGTCAATGATCCTGCACATGCCACGTTTCTACAGAGACAGAGAAAGGAAGCACACGGAGCGCAAATACTGTCAGTGTTTCTACATAGAGATTCTGTGACAGTGTTCCAGTCAGAAATTCACTCGCAAGGACCTGAGCATCAACACATGTGTTTACTTGATTTATTGATTAACAAAATAGAAAGATGTACAAGGCTTACAGGCTGAATATTCATATTTCAAAGTGAAGAAAAGGAAACCTGCCGTAGAACCGGGGCACGGTGGACCGTCTTAGAAGTGGAAAAGAAATAACACAAAACAGGTGATTTAATCTCATTTACTTGCTTTTGGGGAGCAGTAGACATTTTCATCAAACTGCTAAAAATGACATTTTGGACAGAGTTTTTAACTGGTTATGAAACAGTCTCAATGCAATACTGAGGCCCCAACATGACCTACATAAGCAAACGAGGTCATCAGCGAGAAGACTGGCTATTAATATATGTCATCTAGTCCCATCTCCAGCAAAATCAGACAAAACAGTTTACAGCACACCGACAAAAAAGCCTACATGTTTACATTTTTGGAAGCAGGAGGAGATTTTTCTTCAGATGTAATGTGTACTTATTTGGCTGTGTGCAGTCCCTGAATGTATGAGTAACGGTGGACATTGCATTAATACAACTGGTTTAGTCTGCAGATTCATCTGAAATAAGAACATAAACAAGAACAAGAACGCAAATAAAGGTGGAGGTCCAGGTGGAGGTCCAGGTGGAGGTCCAGGTGGAGGAGGTGTCTGAGTGTGCAGCAGAAGGAGTGGAGGAGTCTCAGTGTGTCTGCAGAGACTGTGTAGAAGGACAGAGCAGCAGCAGAGCAGTCCAGATCCACTGATGATCCTCTGTCACATCCAGAGGAACACACAGGGATGATGGTGGACTTGACTTTGTGTCTGACAGTGGAGCTGATCTCAGAGCAGTTCAGACTGCAGCACTGTTGGGATTCCTCTGTCAGTCACTGCTGGATGAAGCTCTCCTCTCCACTCTACCTCCCAGTAACATGGCCCAGTCAGAGCCTCTCCACACACAAGCTGATGCTGCTGCTTCAACCTCTCTGGATCATCAGGACACAGCAGATCCTCTCTCAACACCTCCACCTTTCTCATGTTTACCACCGTAAAGTTGGCTTCCAGCTGATGAGAGAAGAAGACAGAGAGCAGAAGTCATAAATCAGAGTTTACAGAGACTCCCTTCATCAGCTGTCAGTCAGTGATGCAGCACATCCAGTATAAAGACCAGCAGGGACTTCAGTCCTGTTCAGACCAGAAGTGGAGCGGCTGTGTAGCGTAGCCAGCTTCCTTTCAGCTCTCATGTTAACGTATTGGAGTGAACACACTGAGACCTGCAGAGACTTTGGCCATCAGCTCTGTTTACTCTGCAGGTTTCACTCAAGTCCACAGTGGAAATAAAGTGCTGAGAGTCCCTGAACGCATCATGACTGCAGAGACAGAGAGATATTCACTGCTCACTGGAATGATGGATTTACTGCTGTTAAAAACCAGCCGCTCAGTCACATTTGAATATTTCAGCTACTTTGGAAATATTACAGGACAAATCTGTAAATATGGAGTCTGTTCTAAAAACATCTGGACCAAACTAAAGACACATGGACAGATATATATATATGATGTTAAAGGTCCTACAACAGCTAAACATCAGCTGTGCTTACTGGACTTCAGCAGAGGTTCTGCTCTGTAGAAAGACCACATGGTTACTAAATGTAATGATGGTTCTCTGAAATAAGAGCCAGTGATTTGCAGGCTTCAGTCAGACTGATCTCAGAGCTGTGACAAAGATGAACTGATCAGTAGTTTAGTATTGAAATGAGAGAACAAACACTTTGAGATCAGATTTGATGGTCCGACAGTTTGATGAATGAGGACCACTGTCTCTATACATCTTGTGATGCTGTCAGCTGGAATCCAGCTTTATTTCCTGGAGACATGAACACAACAACAACAGTCGTCTTCACATCAACTCAAACACATGATCACTGCCTGTTCTCTCTCTCTCGTCTGTCTTTCTGTCCCATCCTGAAGCCTGTCACCATTCTCCTCTCACAGCTTCACTGAGGAAAGCAGCCGCTGAGAAGGTTGGAGATTTACAGGAAATACTGGATCTCTGCTTTGATACTAACTGTGTTTAGTACAATACTGCTGAAACCAGCATGGACTGACTCCAACCCTCTACTGACCTCAGAGTCTCCAGTCTGCAGTGTGGACTCTCCACAAGATCAGACAGCAGCTTCACTCCTGAATCCTGCAGCTTGTTGTCTCTCAGGTCCAGCTCTCAGATGGGAGGGGTTGGACTTCAGAGCTGAGGCCACAGAAGCACAGCTGATCTCTGACAAACTGCAGCGCACAATCTGAATAAAGAATAAATGATGGAGATAAAAATCCATTTCTAATCAATCAGATGTGTTCAGGTTTTAAATGTGGAGCTCAACATTACTATGTCCTAATCAATGAGCTTTTCCCTAAAATGAGTAGAGGGACTTTGTCATTGTGTTATTGTGGATCATCATAATGTCAGCCTTCTACAGACATCATCCAAATGTCAGCACAACATTCATACACCTATTCATGTCAACACAGATCAATAACATGCTGCTGATCTCAGGCCAGTCTGTGTGTGTGTGTGTGTGTGTGTGTGTGTGTGTTCTGAAGGATCAATATCAGTGATCAGACATTATTTGTGAAAACACATTGAAACCAACAGAAACAAGAAATATAGCACTTTATAATAACTACACACTGTAAAGCATTAGTGAAGTATTAGTAAATACGGAATTCATCATTTATAAACCATTGTTCTTACGTTAATACACATTAGTAAGTCATTTAAAACATAGTCATGCAGGTTTTATTCTTATTAATAAGCATCTATAATGTGCTTAATAATTGTATTTTCATACTTTATACATGATCGGTTCACAATTTATAAATGAAGTATTATTTTACTGACAAACCATTTATATATGAGTTGTTAATGGTTCATAGATTTTTTTTTTATACTTTCCCGAGAAAGAATATAAACAGCGTAACTCATAAATCTACCAGTGGCAAAGCCCAAAGGATGCTACTAAGGGGGCTTTCACACCTGAAAGTCTGCACCAAGGTCCGAACCAAAGTTCATGTTTTGATACATTCGGTTAGTTTTGGTTTGGTTTCACACTGCAATTCTGCGACCGCACTAAAGGACTTTACCTGACAGACCTGCGTCCTGTCGTCATCGTCTACGTTGGCTGCGTCCCTGTACTTGACATTGATTGGTTATTAAACAGTTCAGCGGGGAGCTTTGACTAGAATGAATGATAAAAAAATGTATATGCATATTTGCCACTATATTGTTATTATTATAGCATTACTACCTGCAGCACCAACTATACTGAAGGCTAGTTCAAATTCGCAATTAAACGTCCTCGTTGTGCGAACATTATATTGTCGCCAACAGGACAGGAGGAGAAGACAGCAAACAATCTCCACTCCGTTTGAGCAGAGACCAGAGCGATGGGTGGCAGTGTGCTTCTATTGTGGCCGTCTGTATCTAAAGATCAGCTGTCATGGGAGATTTATATTTGTGTCCTTATTTCAATGCATTTCTCCATGCATTTACTTGTTTCCAGTTTAAACGGCAACCGCCAAACTTCTTGTAAATAGTCTGAAAGTCTGAACCATCCACAAAATGCTTTCACACCAGAAACGAACCAAACCACGGTTCAGTTGATCCGGACCGAGACTACTCTTTTGGTCGGACCAAATTCCGTCTGTTTGGTCCGGACCGTGGTCCGGGGGAGGTTTCACACCTGCAATTTTGGTTCGTACCAAACTGAAAAGTCCGAAAGTCCGGACCAAACGAGGTAGGTGTGAAAGCCCCCGAAGACTACCTGAAAGATGCCCCAGCTAACGTTACTGGTGGCATGGAACAGCCTCACCGTTACAGTCCTGGGGTCTCATTTATAAAACTGTCCACAAAAGCCAAAAATGGCGTCCGCCAAAAAATATTCAGACTTATAAAACCGTGCGTACGCACACTTGTAAGCAAGTTCCCTTTATAAATCGCAATCAACTTGGAAATGTGGGG
>NW_024040040.1:55088220-55170336 GCF_014851395.1 Micropterus salmoides | reverse complement strand
CATCTTCAACCTGAAACAGAAACAGAGAAAAAACTTGCACAAGACAGATTTGTGAACAGACTCTCTGTGCAGCTTGGCCCAAAACCTCATTTGGATAGTTGCATGATAAGAAATAAAACAAACTTACCACACAAGACACAACTGGTAAGTGATGCTGTAAAAGGAGACGTAAAAAATTAGGTGGGCCTAAAGAAATATTACACACACACACACACACACACACACACACCTGTGGCTTTGGGTTTTATTTTCAGGTTCTGTGTTGAGGACAGCAATGCATGTTTATGTTAGCCTACCTCACTGCTCACTTCCAAATAAACAACTGAGACACCACAGCCCTAATATCAGCACATACGAGCTCAGGTCTTTCTAATAAACTGGCAGGATTCCTCTTTTGTATGAATGTGAATATGATTGTAAGCTTCTAACACTCACAGGTGACAGGTGCAGCCCGATTGAGCTCCTCATGAACTTATTTTACCTTCTAGTCAAGATCCCAAGGTTTTCAAAGAGACCAAACATGTCAGGTTGAATTAGTTACATGTAACGTTATTTAAAATGATTCTCCGGACTTTTCCATTGCATGTAGCCTAACGTTAATGCTACCGGCCATAAAGTTTGGCTTTGAATATTTTACTCAATATGAGCGTGAAATAGCTTCAGTGAAGAGCAGATACAGATTATAAGCTATGCAACATGTCTAATTTACAATCTTACAGTGTGGAAAATGTCATTTTTACAGGCTGACGTTGAAGCTAATTTCATTTAGCTGTTATAAGCTGTCACGTAAAACATGCTCATGATTAGTAATGCTAACATACATGCTAATAATGTAAAGCAAACGCAATAGCAAGACGGTTATTTCTTGTCAACAACTATTTTTTCTGTGTGACTTTGGCATATTGGCTAGTTAATCAGCGTTTAAACGGTCTAAGCTGAAAATATCCCGTTAACCAGCAGATTCCTGTTGGACAGGATCTGGAGTCTTCTCTTCTATTAGTATCGGTGATTAACCGTGTGAATGGATGATAACGGCCTTCTGAACCTTCCAGTAGGTGCAGTAGGGCCCTTCTGACCCATATCTATGGGGCTGATAACCACTGATTCTCACAGCTCCTCAGTCTGGGCTGCGTTTGCTGTCAACGAGCTGCTGTTCACAGTCTGTATCGCTGCTTCTGGATTTTCTTTGAAACGTCAGATAAAAACTCTCCCAGCAGACGGCAGCTTACGCTCATGTGACATCTGTTCCATGTAGCTCCGTGACGGTAACTCTGAGAAAAAGTCCTGAAGGTTCACAGCAGATGTTTGGTCAGATCCAGAATCACGCTGATTGATCCTGTGATCAGATCCTTCCTGATTTAAACCATCATGTGTCCAGTTTCAGACCAGTTTCACACTGGCTTTGATTTCCCTTCTTGTACGGCTGCTTCTGTTTAGTTCAGTCAAAAAAAGGCTTTATAGAAAAACAGATTTCTATAATTTGGTATCCGAGCCGCCGCTCAGGTGTTGGACCTGCATTAGTAGTGAAAAGGTCAGAGCCAGCCAGCGCTACACGAAGCCATCGGACAGGTTGCTGCTGGGAGTGAGTCCTACCTCCTGGATGATGTGGGCTCCTCTGGGATGTTTCAGGTCCACAGAAATCCTCTGAAATCAGCAGAGGCTCGTTATTAACACTGTGAGAACAACATGAGGCTGAACCTGAGTTTACTGACAGGATGCTAAAGAAGGAATCACAGCTTTTACATTCATCTCCTTCCTTCTTGGTTTCACTTCATTTCTCTGAAGATGAAGCTGCAGAGACTCCAAACACTCGGCAGCTTTATGTTGTTGTCACATTCATGTTGTTGCAGTGAGGTGTTGTACAGTAAAGGTTTTAAATACATTTTACATTCACGGGCCTTTATTCAAGAGCTGCTGGGAAACTTCATCCGGAGTCTGGACACACGTTACAGAGTCTCTCTAAAAACACAACCTAAGATTCAAAGCACAAAGTGACTGAGATCATTTCTAAGCAGGCAGAATATTAATGTGAGTAAAAAGCAGCATCCAGGACTCCATTATACTACACTGGCAGGTATTTAAAAGCTGCAGCACAGAGGCTCAGAATACAAGAGCCACACAGAATGACATGAATATTAATGTTGATAGAAATCTGGAGTCAATAATAACATGCTGCTGCTTTATTAGACACTAAGTGAAACATGCAGAATCTAAAATACATACATCACTCTGACATTACTTTCATATATGTAGAGGAGCAGCAGAGCTGGACAAAAATACTGTATTAACATTAGTATTATCAGCTAAATGTACTTAAAGTGTCAAAGTAAAAGTACTCATTATGCAGAACGCCTTCTTTCACAGAGTTATATTATTCTAGAATATTATATTACTCTGTTTGCGTCACTAACAAATACATGTAAGAGTATTTTAATGCTGCCGTTTCAGATACTTTGTGTACTACGAGGTACATTAGTAGTAAAGTACTCCATCGTATTATAGAAGCACATCATGTGTGTTTTTATGTCAAAAGTAAGTGTAAGTGTCAAATAAATGTAGCGCAGTGAAGAGTTACGTGTACTTGTACTGCGGTACATTTCCCTCTGAAGTGAAGTACAAGTACGTCAACAGCGTACTTGAGCGCAGTACTTGAGTAAATGTGCTGCATCAGTGCGAACAGCAGGATGATCCAAACATAACAACAGAGAGTGGAGCAGTGCAGCTTCAGGAAGCGCTGACATCATTATTAATATTAATATTGTTGAGAATCAATTCTGATGTTTGAGTAGCAGCTAAACAAGGTAACTGCTGAGCAACACAAAGGGAAGAACCAGTAACGTTTACCAGTATGACCAGTGGAGAACAACACATCTACATATCCTGACACTGGGACTCTCAATGGCTCGGGTAAGTGGGGCCAAACCTGGTCCAATCAGTACTGGCTTAGATGGTATTGATCAGGTTCAATGCCACTTTACTGAGTGAAGCAGCAAAAGATGGTGAAACTCTTTGAGCCTGTTGCTGTTTGCTCACAATAATTCACCATTAACAGCTTCTTCTGAACCTCCGACAGCTTTGTTGCCTCACTGTGTCTTATCAATGAGTGTGATTGGAAGTTATTGACTGAAAGGATTCCTGGGAAATAACTGGCTGTTAATGTTTCTCACACACAATCATTGATCCCTTATTTCATCTTTATTTAGAGAGATTTGTGGAGAAACCGGCCGATAAACATGATGCTGATTATGAGCTGGGATTATTTGGCCTGTTCACATTTTAATCAGCAGTTAGAAAGCTCTTTATATACATATATATATTGATATATTGATATATTGATATATTGATATATTGCTAAATGATTGTAAGAGGAAGAAGCCTGAAACTTTCCAGTGAGCAGCTAGCTTAACAAACCTGAATTAGACTTTAGCTAATTAAAGTTTCTGGAGCCAGTTAATGTGAGAAATGTGAGTCCTGTCAGCGCAGTGACACATTTAACAAAGTTTAAAACGTGTCCGCTCACTTTTCACACTTCTTTTATCAGGTGAGGAACAACACTTTCAAAGTAAAGGTCCGGATGAAGGAAAGAAGTCTGGACTTTCACAACTCTTCTGATAACTTTTGCTCCAAGTCTCATTTTTCTTCTTTGTCCTCATCAAAACAAAGATGGCAGCTGGGCAGCTCCTTACTCAATGTGGAAGACATGAACCAAGATCAGAAAGTTAGATTTCTCTCTTAATGTTCCTGTCGGCTCTTTTCTTTCCACACAACAACATGTTTACTGTTTATTGTTTATTTGTTTCATGTAAAATAAACAAAGAGACTCTGATGCTGTCGTCTTTGTCTTATAATGAAGATGTTTAGAAGCCAAATAATAAAACATAATCAGATCTTTAACTTAAATCAAAGATCTGAATACAACAATGTAAAAAGAATTCATTTCAAATTCAAATCTTAATGAAAGAACAGAAGTATCAGCAGTAAAATGTAGCTGAAGGATCCAAAGGAAAAGTCGGCCTCCTCATTCTGCTGCAGAATGAAACCTGTCAGTGTTACATTATTAATTATTGGCTGTTATTGTCACAGCTAACATCTGATTTGTTGGATGTTAGCTTTGTTAGCTGTGAGCGAACCGCTCTTACTAAAAGGGTTAGTTAGCTGCTAGCTGTTAGCTGCTAGCTGTTAGCTGCTAGCTGTTAGGTGTTAGCTGCTAGCTGCTAGCTGTTAGCTGCTAGCTGCTAGCTGTTAGCTGCTAGCTGTTAGGTGTTAGCTGCTAGCTGCTAGCTGCTAGCTGCTAGGTGTTAGCTGCTAGCTGCTAGCTGCTAGCAGCTAGCTGCTAGCTGTTAGGTGTTAGCTGCTAGCTGTTAGCTGCTAGCTGCTAGCTGCTAGCTGTTAGCTGCTAGCTGTTAGCTGTTAGCTGCTAGCTGTTAGCACACACACACACACACAGATGCTTGTTCCTCTACCCCTGTGAGTAGTGATGTGTTTGTTCGTATCGAGGCTTCGAAGCATGTCGAGTAACATTTTGTGGACTTTTGTACTTGAACACAATTAGATTTTATCTACAGCTCATTTTAAATGACTAAAAAAGTTTATCAACTTATGTCAGAAGTGCTTTGATCAAATAACTTCAAAAATTGTGATGAAACAGAGGAAAAGAAAGTGTTTCTTTTACATTTTGTGGCTTTGGTAAGAATTAAACTCTTACCCTAAAAATAATTTTCTAAAGCAGGTAAAATCATCTCCAAAAAAGAAAAAAGAAACCGCCTGAAGCACTGTGGAAGGGTTATTTTTAAATAAAGAAGAATAAAATGTTGTCTCTATTATCTAAAGTCACAAACCAAGTTATCATATTACTCTCCCTTGTTTCCACTTTCCCTTAAGACCCTGTCATCGTACCATGAAGACAGACACCTTATTAAAAAGCTAATCAGTCATGTATTGGCATCACAAACATCATTCATTAATTCATTCAATTCAAAGCTTCACACACCAAAGCTTTGTTGCCTTATAATCACTCTGCCTGTTTTACATTTACTGTCCACTGGATGGCACACTAGAGCAAATGAAGCACAGTGAAGCTTCAGCCCATGAGTGAACCAACTGGATGGAAAGCTTCATCTCGCCGTCACTTAGCTGTTAGCTGCAAATCTAGATTTTATGTTTTTAACTGAATCCTGGTTGCAAATGAATGACTATAGCCAGCTAGCTGAACTGTGTCCGCCTCAATATGATTGTTTTAGTCAACCGAGGGTCAGTGGTCGTGGTGGTGGGCTAGTGAGCGTGTATAGGAAATATTTAAAATGTCATCAAGTACGCTGTGATGAATTTAACTCCTTTGAAGTTCTCACTCTTAAAGTTGGAGGGCTGCATTATATTTGTTATAATTTATCGCCCCCAAAACCGCCTGGAGGATTTTTATCAGAACTTCCTGAATTTTTATCTACTCTGGTTTTAAATTATGACAGAATTGTTCTTTGTGGCGATTTTAATATTCATGTTGATGAACCCAACAATGTTAATGCAACTGACTTTTTAAACATGGCCATTTCTTTTAACTTCAAACAACATGTCAAAGGGCAAACACATAACTGTGCTCATACACTGGACTTGGTTTTTACCCTGGGTGTCAGCATTTCCGCATGTATTGTTTTTAGCTGCGATTCTCCTGTTACTCATGCCGCCTCACCAAGCTCCGTGTGTTCTCGCATCTTTAATGAACAAAGTGTTTCAAAGTTTTGCGCATTCTTTCAGAGCCAAAGCCAACACCTGTTTGATTCCAACACCAACAATCTGGTCGATCACTTCAATCATATCTGCTTGTCGTCACTAAATATTACTTTTGACACCATTGATCACAACATCATGTTAGACAGACTGAGGCACTGGGTGGGGATCTCTGGTACTGCCCTAGAATGGTTTTCATCCTACCTGTCAAATAGGCAGTTTTGCGTGTCTGTAAACAACTATGTCTCCTCGTTCTGTCCAGTTAAATATGGTGTGCCTCAGGGGTCGGTCTTAGGACCCATTTTGTTTTCCTTGTATCTGCTTCCCCTTGGACATATTATCCATAAACATGGCATTTCTTTTCATATTTATGCTGATGACACACAAATATATTTGCCCGTCAGATCCCGAGACCCTGGAATGCTGAGTTCACTTAACAACTGCCTTTGTGAAGTTAAAAAATGGATGTCAAATAATTTCCTCCAGCTGAACTCAGACAAAACAGAAATCCTGGTCATCGGGTCCCAGCAGATGGCAAATCAAATACGGCCATCTGCTGGTTCCCTAGTAAATCATATTAAGCCTGTGGCAAAGAACCTTGGTGTCTGGTTTGATAGTAATTTAAATTTCGAGCAGCACACCACAAAGCTTGTTCAATCGTGTTTTTTATCAACTTAGAAATATAGCAAAAATTCGATCTATGTTAACTTTTAAGGACTCCGAGACCATTTTACACGCCTTCATCTCATCACGCCTGGATTATTGCAACAGCCTTTTCACCTGTTTAACCCAAAAATCTACTGATCGACTCCAGACTGTCCAGAACTCAGCTGCCAGGCTTTTAACCAGAACAAAGAAATATGACCACATTACTCCTATTTTAGCTTCATTACACTGGCTCCCAGTATGTTTTAGAATTGACTTTAAAATTCTATTGATCACTTTTAAAGCTCTTCATGGCCTCTCGCCTTGTTATATTTCTGACCTTTTAGTCCCATACGCACCAGCACGTACCTTGAGATCCTCGGGCAGAGGTCTGTTGTCTGTTCCAGAGTCTCGACTGAAAACTATAGGGGACAGAGCGTTTGCTGTCAGGGCCCCGAGGCTCTGGAACAGCCTGCCCGAGGAAATCAGGTCGGCTGAGTCAGTGAACTCTTTTAAGTCCCTTCTTAAAACATACTTTTATAGGAGAGCTTTTCCCGATCTTATTTGACTTTATCCCTTTTATTTTATTTTACTAATTTTATATTAATCTTAAACGTGTATTTTAGTCTTTTCAATGTTTTCATGCTTTTATCTTGTATTGTTTTTTGTATTATTGTCTCTTGGGTATTATTGTCTTATTGTAAAGCACTTTGTAACTTGTTTTTGAAAAGTTCTCTACAAATAAAGATTAGCTGTTAGCTGTTAGCTGTTAGCACACACACACACACACACATATGCTTGTTCCTCTACCCCTGTGGGGACATCTTATTCATATAACACATTCCCTGAACCATCACATCTACCTGAACCTAATCACACTCTGAAACCTAAAACTAAGTCTAAACCTTTAATTTTTGTCCCCATGGTAACATTCAGATTCAAGTCAAGTCAAGCCAGGATATAAAAACCTGTCAAACACAAACACACAGAGGAACCCAGCTGGTTTCCAGTAAATGCAGAGGGGAGGAGCTACACTGATGGTGCGTTCCATGTTGTCTGGGAAGTGGCAATTTCCGGGTTCACAGTGGAAACTTTTAAATGAAACGCTCCCTTACGTCGGATTTCCGACTTGGGAAGTCGGGAGAACCGCACTGCCCCGACTTCGTGATCCAAGAAGGCTGTCGGGGTATCAACAGTTAGTTCGTACTGTTTATCAGCACTTCTGTGTTCTTGTGACTCATAGAAATGTTCGTACACAAAGTGCTGTCCAGCTGTCTGTGTTGCTACCGTGTTTAGTGTGAGTAAATACCGCACAATGCGTTGTTTTTATCAACCGGCGTGACAGCAGCTAACCTGGCTGCTTGTAAACAACAACAGCTGCGTCAGGGACGTTTTCCGACTTCTTACTGCGATGTGACGTGATTCTCAGCTCCGACCTCCGTGCGGCTCTGAGAACAGAAAGGAAGCAGAAAGAGTTCAGTTAGAGTCCCAGAACTGAAGGCTGAGGCAGGGTGAGTGTTAGTCCAACATTTTATTATGTTACTGTCAAAGTCTCTGAGGCAGTTTTCTCCCTGTGGACTGGAGAGGAAAGAAACCTTAGAGGAACTCAGCACTGTGTGTGTTTTTACGTCTTGATGGGGACTTTATCCTGAGACAATGAGGACTCGTGTCCATGTGGACAGAGAGAGTTTTTGAAGGTTAAGACTTGTTTTAGCGTTCAGATTACAGTCAGTTTAATGTCAGAGGATTAGGTAAGGCAGTTTGTCAGGGAGATGTCCAAAGGTGTGTGTGACTTCCTGTTGTCGTGCGACTCTTGAACAAACTTGTTTCCTGGTTCTGAGCTCACAGACAGTTTTTCCTTCAGATAACTGCTACATCAAACCTTTAACATTTAAAAGCTGACCTACAGTTGAAAAGCTCAAATGTTTTCTGTAGAAATTTAAAAGATTCAAGAAAATTAGTTTTATTTAACGACCAATTAATAATTCAACCTGCTATATTATAAAATCTAAAGACATTTGAGAAGCTCATTAAAAGTCGTATTTATTGCAGAACTATTCAGCCAGATGAAGTTAGACTGAACAAAGGAAGAGAGTTGGTCATAAACCTGAGCAGGTGAAGAAAAAGGGAGCAACTAAACAATAACAGAGAAGTTTGCAGGAAGTTAGTTGAGACTCATTTAGAGTCGACTGATCAGATCCATCAATAATCAATAACTGGCTTCTCTCTGTTGCAAACTGAAAATATCTGAGTTTCTTATGTTTGTTGTTTCTGCCATTTTATAAACCAAACGATCATCAATAGAGAGAAGACCTGTCAGCTTAATCAGTAATGAAGATATTTATTAGCTGCAGCTGTGAATAACATTTAAAAAACACATCTAATTTGAATAATTACTCATTCATAATAAACTTCTACTGAAATAGTGACATGAAATTCAGTAAACAAGACTTTCACTTAAACATCTGATTAGTGGAGGAGGATTTCCCACCTGTTTGTGAACACTGAAAGATAATATGGGAATTAATTACAATGGGCAATTTTGTACTTGTTAAATCAGAAAAAGCAAATACTATGAATAAACACATCTAATAAACTGAACTTAAACTAATATCAGCAAAACAGAAAGGTGACCTGTGAGACTCATAAGATAAACCTGCTGTGGGACGGCTCAGTGAAGGCATCTGGTAATTTTATCATCTGTAAAACTAAATAATGTTTTGTTTTATCAAACACCCAGTGAACATTTATTTGTGATGAAATTAGTCCTCATCTCCTGATGAAGCTGCCACATTTACACCAGGACAACATTCCCGCTGTGTGATTACAAAATGTTGCATTCATATTATAGTCTGTTAGTACTCCAATAAGTAAAGATTGTTTAAATATATATAGATATAATTGTTGTCCTTGATATTAACTTTCTGAAGATTTCTAATTTCCTGCCTGTTAAATACAGGTGTGTTCCCTTCTTCACTTTTCCCTGAGGAAGGTCATCTGTGGTTGGTCCATCAGTCACATCCACATGAAATGAGAGAGTTTGTCTTTTATGTCATAATCTGGTCTGTGTTCATCAGTGTTACATCCCGAAGTGTCTACGGGCAGCGGGCTATTAACATAAACCAGATGTTATTGGTATTTGAAAGGATATTTATTTTAAAAAAGGCAAACAGAGCTCACAACAGAAAATGGGCCGATGGGTGCTGCTGAAATCAATAAAGGAGGGTTACTAATCTAACTACAACTAAACAAAAAGCTCTCTAACTAAAATCCAACACACAAAGCGCACAGCACCCCTGAACCTAGTGGAACTAAACAGAAACCAAACTACTGTGTGCTACAGCGGTATCAGTTTTAGGACTCGATACCTGGCCCACTTCCTCACCTTTGCACAGTTCTAACAGGACCACGTACAACAGTGTCTATCAAGGCTAAACAACAAACACTACAAGGCAAACAGCTCTGAGGCAGCTGCCCTGACCTGCAGTCCAGTAGGCTATTTTTCTAGTCTTTCACCCTGTTTTTCAGTTTTTCATGCTGTCTCCTGTTAGTTGTTTCTGGGCAGTGCATTGATTTTGCTGCTGTTTTAAAGGTGCTTTCACTTCAGCTGCTGACATCATGTTACTCTGACTGTGATGTGAAGGCTGCTTTGACCTTCTTGCATTGAGGCTGTAATGCTTCTAATTAAAGTAGATTTTAGCAGTGGACACAGGAATGTTAAAGGAATGCTATTACGATGTGTGTGAGAGTGCCTATGTAGGCTGCTTCCTGCCCCCCCAAAGTCAGAGCCCCACCTCTGCCACCTTAGTTAAAAAAGTCTGGACACCCCACCAAAAACTGAGAAACCTGGCAAATAGATGGTTTTAATGTGTGGTTACGATCCCTTAATACACGGTTAATAAAAAAGTGGTTCACTTAATAGAAAACCTAAATTTAGCCCCACAGGTGTAGGTCTTATAATGTAGCTCTGTTTACAACATTCACACATTAATAATCTACGATCCTACAGCTTTTATTACTGACATCAGATTAGGAGCCATGGTTTAAATAACCCCATTACATCAGGATCAACTCCCTTTAAGATAAACCTTGTGTCCTGAACTGAATCAGCTGCATCATGTTCACACATTCAGAGATGGATGGCTGAGAAGTTACGCTGAACTGTTCATGAGCCATGTGGGAAGAATTTAACAGAACATTCTGTCAGTAATTCATGAACATCACAGAGAGGCTGTTTAAAGATTTCCTCTCATACAGGTTGTAGACTGAGATTTTACTTTCAGCAGCTACACATCATGGTAAACAGCTCTCTTTTCACCAAACACTCAGCTGACTTCCTGTAAATGCAGAGGGGAGGAGCAGCACTGAGAACAGGGAGGAAGCTGAAGCAGAAAGAGTTCAGTTAGAGTCCCAGAACTGAAGGCTGAGGCAGGGTGAGTGTTAATCCAACATTTTATTATGTTACTGTCAAAGTCTCTGAGGCAGTTTTCTCCCTGTGGGCTGGAGAGGAAAGAAACCTTAGAGGGAACTTGTGTGTTACTTCCTGTTCTCTTGTGACTCTTGGACAGACTTGTTTTCTGATTCTTGTGCTCTGAGCTCGCAGTCAGAGAGATTTACTCTGACGTTTCACTAATCCCTCTTTCTGAAACGGGGCCCTGAGGGCAGCAGAGTACAGGTGGTTATCTGGGTGGGTTGGGTCCCGGATTATGTCTGTGGCCCGATGGAGACATCAGGGTCACTGAGTCGTCCCATATGGACGCATGGTCAAGAGCCATAGTCGTCAGTTTTTGACGGTAAAGGCAGGTATGATATTTAACCGAAAAGACCGAGGAAGGAGGTGGTTGGAGGGCCAGAACCTCGACTTTGAACCAGGAGAACGGGGTTTGTGTCCCATGTGAAACAAAAAGTCAGCATTAAATATTTTTACCTTATGTGTTAACTGACATACGTAGTTATTTAAACCCAAACCATGATCTTTTCCTAACCTTAACCAAGAAGTTTCTGTGCCTAAACCCAACCAAACTGCAACGTTTCACGAAATGGCGATGTTTATTTTGAAAGTTTATACCGGACGTTGCATATTTATTATTAACTTTACCAGAAGTTGTATGTTTGTTGTTGCTAAGCGTTGCTAACTTGATAAATCTCAATAATTGAAGCAAAAGGGCCGCCCAGGGCGTTAAAAAGCGACGACAAAGGGCCTCGACCAGGCGTCAATATGTGACGAGTCGGGAGGAAGAACGTGTTGGTCAGTGAGAGAGAGCAGCTGTGTGTTGGTGATGTTCTGAGCTGGTTTAGTAACTCTCTGTAGGGCCTTTCTGTCAGCCTCAGTGCAGCTTGTGAACCACAGCAGGATGTCATGAGAGAAGATCCATGAGGAGCTGCTGGGACAGGTTCACCTTCCTCAGTGCCCTTCAAAAGTAGAGCTGCCTGTTTCCCAAGTGTCCATGTGAGGTCCAACAAATCGGAAGCTGCTGACTCTCAACTCTCTCCCTTGATGTATAGATGAGCATTTTCCTCTCTTTTCCTCCTGAAGTCAAGCATCAGTTCCAGAACCAGGTTCTTTTAGGCAGCTGCTATACCGACACGGAACCTGCAACTTTTAAAAGTTGATCCCCGATTGCAAAGTGAAAATATGTTTTACTTGTGCAGAGAACTGGTCTCACAGTCAGTGTCACTGTTTTACCTCTCAGACTGACTGAAGTCCAGAAGATGAGTGTTTGTGTGGAGGAAGAGGAGGACGGAGCAGAGTCTGCAGGATCCAGCTGTCTGTCTATGAAGAGTGACTGGTCCAAAGGAAAACCTCCAGAGTTCAGTCCTGAACCTGGACCCTCAGACACAAAGTAAGAGACTGTTTTTACTGTAAACTGACCTGATGGAAGATGATGCATTGAGGATGAAGACAAAATGTTCTGCTAACAGATTTATATTCCTGATGCAGAACTATTAGTGCAGATACTGTTTCAAACTAAGATGGATCTGATTTGATTTCTGGAGCAAAACACCTGAGAACCTCCATTTCAGAATTTACACTTCAAGAACATCTTCATATATTTTTGCCCTCACGTTGACGTCACTGTAAAGATTTAGAAGGATTCAGAATCTGAAAGAATCTGCTTCAAATGTGTCCTTCATTTTCTCCTATTTGTCCTCTAAACACTGAGCTGTTTGGCTCTTCCTCAGATCAGCTGTTCTGATCCACCAGATGCATCTTGAATCACTTCAGATCATAATTGTGCAACATGTGGTGAAAAAGCATTTGTAGTTCAGCTTTGCTCACCTTGATGAACACTTTGCTTTGAATCATTAGTAAGTGGAGCTTTGAGCTCAGATTCTCTCCACCATATATTGTTCCTAAAGGTGAAGAACAAACATCCACGGGCAGCACTGATGGAAAAGTTAGCAGTGGATGGAAAAAGGGCAGAAAATTGGACCACTTCTCTTTTTACAATATTTGAATAGTTTCCATGTGATAGTTGACAGTAGAGAGTGACAGGAAACAGAACGACATCCAAACAAGGCTCCGTGTGGACTTGAACCTGTGACACCGCTGTTACATGCTGTGTGTTTAGACCACTTCTAAGCTCAGTTCAAAGCTAACTAACTCAAGCTAAGCTGCCCAGAGTGACTGTAAAACAGTGAAGGACATAATCAGCTCTCTTTAATGGAGGCTTTTACTGTGAAGGAGCTGCAGGAAGTGTTGAGTTTGTGTTAATAACAAACTGCAGGCAGATCACTAAATGTTTAATCAGACAGTCAGACAGGAAAAGCAGTTAATTAGTGTTTCTGAGAGCAGGAGAGCTGAAATAAAAGGAACAATCATCTTCATTACTGACTGAAAGCTGAATTCAAACAGAAAAGTAACGACACTTTTACTCTGTGACCATCTGAGCTTCTACACAGTGTCGGACACATCTGGAGATTTTTCAACAACAAGCAACAAATCATTTTAGTTCTAAAGAAATGTCTTCACAGAGAGAGGAAGAGGAGTCCTGTTCCTGTGGAGGAGCAGCCGTCCAGCTGTGGACACTGGTTCTGCAGACGGTGCATCACCTCATACTGGGACCAGTCTGCTTCATCGGGACACTCCTCCTGTCCCCAGTGTGGAGACAGATCCAGAACCAGAGCTGGACTGCAGACAGCCAGTCAGAGCAGCTCTGTACAAAGTAAGACTGGACATCTGTCTGCTTCTTCAGATATTCTGATGTTGATGGTTTTTATATTAGTAATGAAAATAATCAGCACAGATTCTTTGTTTTATCTCACATTGTTTCTCTTCTTTAGTGAGCGGTGGTCTGCAGGAGGTTTTAGATGAACATAAGATCAGTCTGAGGAGGAGATGTGAACGTGTGACTGAAGGAAGTGATGAAACAGGAAGTGGAACCCTCCTCAACAGGATCTACACTGAGCTCTACATCACAGAGGGACAGAGTGAAGAGGTTAATACCCAGCATGAGGTGAGGCAGCTTGAGACAGCTTCCAAGATGGAGACCCTCCATGACACTCCAATCAGGTGCCAGGACATCTTTAAAGCCTTACCTGGCCAACAGAGAGCCATCAGAGTGGTTCTGACCAACGGCGTCGCTGGCGTTGGAAAAACCTTCTCGGTGCAGAAGTTCACTCTGGACTGGGCAGAGGGCTCGGAAAACCAAGATGTCGGTCTGCTGGTTCTGCTCTCGTTCAGGGAGCTGAACTTGATCAAAGATGAGCGGCACAGTCTCCTCACGCTGCTCCATGTTTTCCATCCAACATTACAGAAGGTCCCAGCAGAGAAGCTCGCCGTCTGGAAACTGTTGTTCATCTTTGACGGCCTGGATGAAAGCAGACTTTCATTGGATTTCCACAACAGTGAGGTTGTGTCTGATGTCACACAGAAGTCATCAGTCAACCTGCTGCTGACAAACCTCATCGAGGGGAATCTGCTTCCCTCGGCTCTCGTCTGGATAACTTCCAGACCTGCGGCGGCCAATCGGATCCCTCCTTCGTGTGTCGGCAGGGTAACGGAAGTACGAGGCTTCACTGACGCCCAGAAGGAGGAGTACTTCAGGAGGAGAGTCAGTGATGAAGAGCTGTCCAGCAGAATCATCTCACACATCAAGACCTCCAGTAGCCTCCACATCATGTGTCAGATCCCAGTCTTCTGCTGGATCACTGCTACAGTTCTGGAGCACATGTTGACTACAGAGCAGAGAGGAGAGCTGCCCAAGACCCTGACTGACCTGTACTCACACTTCCTGCTGGTTCAGATAAAGAGGAAGAAGCAGAAGTACGATGAGGGACATGAGACGAGTCCACAGGAGCTGACAAAGGCTGACAGGAAGGTTCTACTGAAGCTGGGGAGGCTGGCGTTTGAACAGCTGGAGAAAGGAAACATCATGTTCTACCAAGAAGACCTGGAGCAGTGTGGTCTTGATGTCACAGAGGCCTCGGTGTACTCAGGAGTTTGTACAGAGATCTTCAAAAGAGAGAGTGTGATCTTCCAGAAAACAGTCTACTGCTTTGTTCATCTGAGCGTTCAGGAGTTTCTGGCTGCAGTCTACATGTTCCACTGTTACACCAAACAGGAACTCAGAGGGACTGGAGGACTTCCTGGGGGAAGACTGGAAACAGAAAGACTCAAAGTCTTTACTTAAGAAAATGTTGAATTTTTTTTTGAAAAGTACCCATCCCTGGATGTCTTCCTGAGGAGTGCCATGCAGAAATCCCTCCACAGTGAAAATGGCCACCTGGACCTGTTTGTTCGCTTCCTTCATGGCCTCTCTCTGGAGTCCAACCAGAGACTCTTAGGAGGCCTGCTGGGTCGGACAGACAACAGTCCAGAAATCATCCAGAGAGCCATCAACAACCTGAAGGAGATGAACAGTAATAAGATCTCTCCTGACAGAAGCATCAACATCTTTCACTGTCTGACGGAGATGAACGACCACTCAGTACATCAGGAGATCCAAGAGTTCCTGAAGTCAGAGAACAGATCAGAGAAGAAACTCTCTGTGTTCGACTGCTCAGCTCTGGCCTACATGCTGCAGATATCAGAGGAGGTTCTGGATGAGTTGGACCTGCAGAAGTACAACACATCAGAGGAGGGACGACTGAGACTGATTCCAGCTGTGAGGAACTGCAGAAAGGCTCAGTAAGTCCAGATGTGATTATCAACACTGTAAAGCTGAAGCATCAGTATTACAGTAAAGATCCACACTTTACACACTCACTCAATATAAAACCTCCACACTATAAAAGTTTCCTAAACTAGTCTTAAAGCTGCTGATTGAAATAATTCTACATGTGTTAAACTCCAAATGTCTCCAAACATCATTTCTGTGTTTCTATCCATCAAGTTAGTGACACAAGTATCTTCTATCATCTTCTATCTTTCTTTGGGTGATGGAGGCTTGATACAAATCCAGCAGGAAAACTTGAGGATTAAGAGTTTGTGCTGAAAATGTTTTGACAGTCGTCATTTTATCACAGCAGTCTTTTTATTTTTCCACTGATCCAGTGTCTGCACTCTGTTTCTATACTGTGTCTGTTTCTTGTTCTTCTATGCAGACACACAGACATGTCGTATCTGTGATCTGCTGGAGCTAACGGCACTTGAAGGGTTTTAATTATATTCTCTGCAGTTTCTGAGCTATTTAATATGAAGGACTGTTCTGTTTATACAATAATACAGCTCCGATGGCCTGGTGGTGCTCGGAGTGCTCCTGATTGTGGGGGAGTGGTGAAGTTGGGGGGGTGGCAGTGGGGCTGCCGGAGGGGCCCCGGTGAGGACGGGGGATTGTTGGACTTTGGTTTGGGGCTGCACTGACCTGCCTCGGGGGTGTTTGGGGGTCTGGGGCTTGGGGCTTTGGAGCCTCTGGGGCGGGTCTGCGCGGCGGGGGGGTTAGGCCCCCCTGGACCCGTCCTGGGGATGGGCGGGGTTGTCGCTGACTCTGGGGTGCTGCCGGTACTAGAGGGGCTCTTGCTATAAAGCCCAGGGCTGGAGGGACCTGGCGTCCTTCTGCTTAGGGGGGTGGGGGACAGGACTGAATGAATGATGGGGCCAGTCAGGAATCTGGTCCCAGTGAGGAGGACCATTCTAGCCTCCCTATGACCTCCTTCAACTTTCCCCCCCTTTGGTCATGTCTCACAACATACACCCTTACAGCTCAGGGAGGCGGGCGGGCTGCAGGGCGTTTGGTGGGTGGGGCTGCTTTATTGTGGCCTCGCCCTTCTTCCTCCCCCACTGGCCGCCCCTCAATTTTAATTACACATTAGACACCGAGGACTTGGGGGGTGGGAGGGGCATGATGGGAGGCTCCACTACCTGACAGTTGTGGTGTGTCTGTGTCACAACTACCCTCCAATTTTAACTGCACCTTAGTTACCACACAACCTTATCTTTACTCCACCATACAACACTTCACAATCTATGACATGCATCCAACACAAAACAATACATTTACAGAGGCAGGCAGAGGGGTTGAAGGAGTGGGGGAGATTCTCATTGGCCTCGTGTCCTGCCCCTGGAGCCCCGGGCGTCGGGGGTGCTGTGGGGTTGGTGACGGCCTTGCCTGATCTGGGGTGGGGGGGGTGGGGGGGTCGGGGCTCCCCTGGCGTGGGGGCCCGCTCTTGACCTAGGGATCTGGGGACTCGGGCTTGTGGCTTTTGCTCATTTCTGGGCGGGTGGTGTGTCCCTGGGCCTGGGGGCCCGTTGTCTCCTCTCCTCGCCTGGGCCCTCTTCGGCAGGGGTGGGGCTCCCGCTAGAGCCCTGCATTTCAGCCCGAGCACGAAGGGCCCCGACTTATTCACGCCCCTGGAGCCGGGCTTTGGGCCACTTTTCACGTCATAGTTCACATGCGGGCCGGGCCTCGGGCCTTTTTTGGGTTATCCTTTTTATATTTTTAGACATTAATTAAAAGAAAATATGGGAAGTTGACGTCCACGATAGAAAACAAATATAGAAAGACATTTCATAACCTGTTTTTAACCTCTCTTATAGTTACACTGACATATGACTGACATGACAGTCTCACGCAGGCACACAGAAGGTTTCTCGGTGAGATGTGCTGCTCTGGTGGAAACAGCACGAGACGCTGCTACCGCAACTGCCAAGACTGGCTCGCTCTGTGTTTAGTGTCCCCGTCAGCAGCAGCAGCAGCGAACGTGTCTTAAGCCCAGCGGGAAGACTGATAGAAGAGAGAAGGACGGGCTTAAAACCTTCCACTGTGGATGATGTTCTTTTTCTCCACGATGCTCTGTAAGAGACTGTTCTAACTTTTCGTTTGATTGGACTTTATTTTCGTTTAACTGTTGGAAACTACTGGAAAAAAGAATGGCCATGTTCTTTGGTGCACTATAAGGCAAGATAACCTGCAAGTTTGTTTTTAATTTATTTAGATTGTAGGCTATTGCTCATTTCGTTTGGGAGCGCTGTTGAGAGCAGCCTGCCTGCCTCACTGTAGTATTTCAAAAATGTTGTTTTACTCACTGTGGTTTAATAAATAAACATTTATTAAACTAACTGTCTGTGTGAACAGACATGAAGTGTTTTGTAGCTAAGTAAAGTATTAGCGTTGATTTGAGAGGCTAAATTGATCAAACATGTTTTACTCGCTGTCGGCTCGGCTGCTTGGTCGTCATGTAAAAAATAAAGGTTCCATACATTTGTCTAAATTGACTTAATAAAGAAATGAAACATAACTAACAAAACTGACATATTTTAATGGCTGCCAATAGGGCAGGCTGTTGCTGTGTAATGAAAAAAATAAAATAAAATAAAAAACGGACTCGGGCTCGGACTCGGGCTAGTAACTTTGATGAACTGTCGGACATGGGTCGGGCTAGGGCCCGATTGACCGTTGGCCTGGTTCTCACGCGTTATCGCTCCCTGGCGGCAGGGAGCTTCCCGGCACGGCTTTCTGCTGTTCTTTCTTGTGGGGGAGCACTGGTCTATGTTGTGTGCGCACCGCGGTTGGTCCGGGCGCTGCTCTTTCACGGGTTACGCTTCTTGCGTTCCGTCGGCATTATGTAATTCAACTGGCATTTGGGTCGGGGCCTTCCGCGTTTCCATCGCGGTGCATCTGGGAGTCTTTGTTTTTTGTATTGATTATTATTATTTTTTTTTTTCTTTCTCCCACCCCTATTGGCTACTGGTGTTCTTGCCTGCCTGTTACAGTCGTGGCGTCCCACTCTCACTAACAACTACATTCTTTAACAGGCTTATGCGCACACACATGTAAACACACACAGACACACACAGTCTCACACATAGACACAAACAAATGTAGGTTGTCCCTGGTAGAATTATTCCTGATGCTTTTCTTTCAGTTACTTATTTAAATTAATTGTTATTATTCCAGCTCTCGTGGCTGTGCTGTGTTGCTTATTTAGTGTGCTGGACTGTTTCTTGTTTTCATTTTTCTCTTAGTTGTCTTACTATGTCAGCTGTTCATTGCTGCTGTTCGGCTGGTTGTTTTTACTATTATTATTATTTTTATTTTTTGTTTTGTTTGTTTGTTTGTTGTTGTTTTTCTCCTCCCCAAGCCCCCCTCTCTGTTCTATTGCAGGTTTCGTTGCTTTCTGCAATTGGTGTTTCCCACTGCTTTTCCCTGTTGTCCCCACCTTCCATCCCCCTTCTCTTACAGGTCTTGTCCTTTCTCTGTGCTGTCTGTTTGTGCCTCCCCATCCCCGTGTCTGCCCCCCTGTCCGGCCTGGTGACAAATCAATACATATTTAAATAAATAATAAAACATATAAAGGAGTATTTTAATACTCTCTTGTTAAAGTAAAATCTGTCTGGCACAATATGGTATCCAGGTCATCATACTCTATACCAGGCTGCTGGGCAGGACAGGTTTAAAAAAAAAACAACAAAGTTTGATTTGGAAACTCTCTCTCTGGTAGGATTTGAATGGACAGTCTTTGTGTATTTAGCAGACAGCAGCTCATTACACAGTCAGCTGCTGGGATGGCCTCCAGGTTCATTCTGCCAGTGAAGGAGAGCTCAGCAGCTTCAGTTCAGTGGAGGGATTTTATCATCACCAAGCTCAGAGAAGAAATGATGCTGTTAAACAGCTGAACTCCACTTGAGAACAACTGTTACCCATAACATGTTAATAATACAGTCTTCAGTACTAATTATACAATCAATGCAATAGATGTCATTACATGAATTTAATGGGAGATGAAAAGCAGATGCAGTGACATAATAAGATAAACACACACAAGCACATGACTGAGGTAAATCCATACGAGTGCAGTTCAACCTGCAGTGATTTTACAGCTCAGTGAACATCACGTTAAAATAAAGTTTAACAAACACAAATCAAGGCACCTGTTAATCACAATATGACATGTTCACATTACAGTCAAACACTTTTGTCCAAAGCAGTAATAATGTGCTTCATTATGTTGACACTTTGACATGTGGACAGGAGGAGCTCAAGTTTCAAACCACAAACCTTGTGATCAATGGCTGAGCAGCTGAGCTGCAGCCGCTCATGTTAATGTGCTTTTTGATGCAAAATGAACTGTGCCTTTGTTTGTTTTTAGAACAAAGTGTCAGATTTTATTATACTTTAAGTTTTATATTCTGTCATCACAGACTTTCTGGCTGTAAACTCTCAGAGACTCACTGTGAAGTCGTGGCCTCAGCTCTGAAGTCCAACCCCTCCCATCTGAGAGAGCTGGACCTGAGTCGCAACTACCTGCAGGATTCAGGAGTGAAGCTGCTGTCTGCTGGACTGGAGAGTCCACATTGTAGACTGGAGACTCTGAGGTCAGTTCATCTATTTTGCTCTAATCCAAATTTAATCCATAACAGAAGTTTCAAATTTCCTTCAGTTCTCTTGTTTTCTGCGTTTGTCTGAGCACAAATCACAACAACTCTTTTTTTGTCAGTCTGAACAGTTTCCACATTTAGTCTGAACTCAAACTGGATTCATGTTATTAAGGAAACTGTAGGATTTATCCTCACTGTGCTGTGAAATTAAATCTAATGTTTATCATTTTTGTTACAAGTTAGACACGTGTATATATAAAAATTAAAAGAAGTTTAACACATTTTCAGGAATAATGTCCTTTTATACAAAACCTTTAGAATACAGTGTTTTACAGGAAGTTATACATTTATACATAGCAGCTCAAACACACACACAGAGTGTAAAGCATATTTCCAGATGCAGCTGTTTGAAGTATCGTGTCTGATCTGTTACCGTGATTTTTCAGCTTCCCTCTCATCCTCCTCTCAGTCACTGCCTCCACACTGTCCACTTCCATCCGCACCACCTTTTAAACAGGAGCACGGCAGCCACACCGAATCCACTGAAAAATCACTTGTAAAGTTACTCACCTGTTTGAATGGCATCAGACGAGCCTGCATTGAGCCAAATTTTAGACAACGTCCCATTCAAAAATCCAAAACCATCTTATTTGGGAGCGACCCTCTCCTCCTGTTCTTTTCTCTCCTGTCTCTTCTTCAAACTACTCGTTGGAATAGCTGACTGCTAGCTTGCACGTGTGCTCTGCTGGTCTACTTGTCAGATTTTGGAGTCTTGTATCGTCGTTATTCGTCTGAAGGTGATCTGAGAACAGTTTGTCCTACAGCCTGTAAGTGAAACAGTCTGAATGTTTACAATCTGCCCGAACACAGCGTGGAGTCAGCTGTGGCCACGGTACATGCTCAGATTAACTTGTGATCCGACAGCTGTATCTACCGTCGCTCACGTCTCAGATCACTCACTCATTTAGCAAACACACACACAGACGGTGGAAGCAGGGGTGTAGAAACTAAAACCAGCTGGGAGTGGTGTAGGCCGAGGCTATACTCGTATCGTTTAATCCTATCTGTTGATCTGGTCCTTGCTAGTGAAGTAAACGGCAAATATAAAGTGTTACCATGACAACAGCAGTGCAGAAATAACTTTGAACATGGGGGCAATAAAGAACCACTTAGAAAATTGATGAGTAAGTATTAGGTCACTGCTCCTAACAGAAAACCTGTTCCTCGTGGTGATCATCCTGATATATTGGGCTTGTGTGGGGACAAAAAGTGAACGTGCTGCCGTCTCGACAAAGAGCTCCAGGATGCTTTCACTTGTTCGTGCTCAGCAGTTGTGCTGCAGTGAAGACATTTCCAGTTTGCAGAGCTCACAGAGCAACATGTTGTTGGGTCTCTGTCTAAAATTCTTTGTGATGGTCGTTTTTTTGTTCTGCAGCTCGTTCTCCGGGTGGAATCGCTGCTTTAACTGGACGCAGCACTTCACTGCGACCCGCCGACGCATGTTATGCAAATAAAGATATTTCCTAATCGATGACATCAATTTCGTGGATAATTGGGCCCAGCCCTACACCACATCATTTGATGTGACTTTGTGTTCTGACTCAGCCAGTAAACAGGAGCATAAATAATACACTACATTTGTACAGGAAGGAACTCGGTTACATTTAAGATGAAGAGAACGAGACTCTCTCTTTCCTCAGTGCACATTTGATCCAGTTAGAAGGACGACTGAGGATGAAGCTCACAGTCAGTCAGCTGTGTGTTGATGGAGATGACAGTGGTGATGAGGAGAGGCTAAATCTGTGCTTTGTGCTTTAGGACAGTGCTCTGTAGAGGAGGCCAGTTTAGCGGCTGGAGAGGTGGTGGGCTGAGGCAGCGTGAAGTCTGACTCCCGCATCAATGGAGCCATTGTTATATTCTTGGACAGCACGGCCAAAGTTAGTGATGTGGTCGAAACAGGTGAAGTGTTCAAAAGATAAAGGTACTTTAGCACCAGTCCAGAGCGGCTACAAGGTATGTTTACTGCTATAGTTTGTGTCTGAGTACATTTGAGTGTATTTAGTGCAAATTGCTAACTTTCCGGTTATGTGTTAAGCTAATGCATCGTCTTATTTTCTGTCTGTAAATTTCTGTTCAGCTCTTCCGTTGGTCTGTATGTTGCTCACTGCAAGGAAGTTCAATAAAAGACAACAGAGCATCAGTCAAGGCTGACCTTTTTTCCACTGCATAGCTACATGTTGTGTGTCAGCGGAGGCAGGTTTTCATGCTTCTTAAAGACAACACTCAGGGCTGGGAGGGTTACTTTAAACATGTAATCCAATACAATTACTAATTACTTGTTTAAAAATGTAAACAGTAATGTAATCTGATTACTTTTAGTTACTTTTGGATCACTTCATTTCCAAACAGGCAACTGAAGACAAGAGTATCAAAGATTTAAATGAAATGAAATGAAAATAAAAGCCCAGCTTGTAGAGCGGCCATTCTGTAACATTATGCAAGCACTAACGTTATACCAGGGTAAAGTTAGAAGAAGAAAACAATCAATAAATAAACCTGGACCGAGAGAAATATGTTAGCAACAGTAGCTGATTATACAATATATAATATTGTGCATTTCTTCATGTAAACAGCAAGAGTCACGTTTAATGTACGCATTGTTTGGTGCAGTACAGTTGGTAGTTTAAGTCCAGTGTATGACCACGGTTATGTGTTTGCCCTTTGACATGTTGTTTGAAGTTAAAAGAAGTGGCCATATTTAAAAAGTCAGTTGCATTAACATTGGTGGGGTCATCAACATGAATATTAAAATCGCCACAAAGAACAATTCTGTCATAATTTAAAACCAGAGTAGATAAAAATTCAGGAAGTTCTGATAAAAATCCTCCAGGCGGTTTTGGGGGCGATAAATTATAACAAATATGATGCAGCCCTCCAACTTTAAGAGTGAGAACTTCAAAGGAGTTAAATTCATCACAGCGTACTTGATGACATTTTAAATTTTTCCTATACACGCTCACTAGCCCACCACCACGACCACTGACCCTCGGTTGACTAAAACAATCATATTGAGGCGGACACAGTTCAGCTAGCTGGCTATAGTCATTCATCTGCAACCAGGATTCAGTTAAAAACATAAAATCTAGATTTTAAGATAAAAGTCTTACTTGAAAGTGATCTCACATTGAAGAAAGCCATTTTAAATGAGTTTGTTCTGGGTGCTGGAGTTGGTGCAGTTGTCCTAATCCTTAAGAGATTACTAATATTTCTGTGTGGGATGTGCACATTTCGGTTTACTGGTCTATGCGTGATGATGACAGGAATAGAAGTCTGTGGAACAGCGCTGGGAGCAGACGGCTTTACATGCCAGCAGGTGGAGACAGTTGTTGTACCCGGTGGATGAGATGCAACAGTGTCGGCCGGCACTATCCGCCGAAACAGATCCGTATCAGGGAGGAGGAGGAAGAGGAAGATGGGGAGGAGGAAGAGGAAGATGGGGAGGAGGAAGAGGAGGAGGGGGAGGCGGCGGAAGATAGTAAGACAGCTGGGCCAGAGGAGATTCTGACAGAAAGTGCAGATGTAGACATGGTTGGTGAGGAGAGCAGCCTGACAATCACTCGGCAGAAGAGAAAATCTGAAATCGACAGTAAAGGCTCAAAAGCAAAGAAGGTTACAGTCCGCAAAGACAAACAGAAGCAGACTGTGAAGGAGTCGATGGCGGAGTATGACTCCAGTGTGGAAGGCCGTTTAGATGTCTCACTGAACAAAATGACCCCATGAGAGCTGAACGAACAGATTTATGGGGTTGAGAAAATCAAACTGTTTCTACAGAAAACAAAGAATGTAAAAGTGGTAAAAGTTGAAAATTTCTTTCCAGACAAAGAGGCTTTTCTTAACTCAGTCAAGTCACAGCTGAGGGCCAAAGGAAGAGAGGGTTTAACTGAGCAGGAGGTTTACAGGTTGAGGAAAATAGTGGTGAAGATCAGACATGAACTTAATGAAGAAGATGGAGAGGAATCAAACTAAAGGTTTTCTTTTTCTCAGTCTGTGTGTGCTGTCTGGTTGTCTCCTTTTTATTTCTTCAATGAGGGATTTAAAGTTGCTTCATTGAATTTAAATGGAGCTGCAGACATCAGGATGAGGATGCAGCTATCTGAGCTGATGAAGCTGAAAAGTGTTGTTTGTCCAGGAAACACACAGCGACAGGTCCAGTGAAACTGACTGGAGATCAGAATGGGACGGGGAGGTCGTGTTAAGCTCCTTGACCTCCGTGAGCGGGGGGTAGCCGTCCTCTTTTCTAAAAAGTTTCTGCCGACTTCTTCTGAACTTAAGGAAGGCTGATGATGGTCAGAGCCAAGTTTGAGTGTTTCACTCTCACATTCATTAATGTTTATGCTCCAAATGTCGGCTCAGAGTCCGTTTTATTAATCCTCTCAGTGACACTCTGACTAGCTGTGGTTCAGATGAGTTTTTTTTTTTAGGGGGAGATTTTAATTGGACTCAGAATGATTCTTTGGACAGGAATCATGTTGAACCTCATGCTGCTTCAAAAAAGGCAATTAATGAAGTAATAAAATCACATGATCTTCCGGTCCTGCCGGGGGGGGTGGGATGGAGAAATGATGGTATAAAGTATCTAGGCGTTTATCTTGGCAAAGAAGAAATGGTTAAAAGCAACTGGGAGGGAATGATGGAGATGATGAAAGGAAGGTTGAAAAAGTGGAAATGGCTGCTTGCTCAGATGTCTTTTAGAGGAAGAAATCTAGTAATCAACAACCTTGTAGCTTCAGCACTGTGGCATCGTTTAGCTTGTATGGAGCCACCTGCTGGTTTACTCTCAAAACTACAAGCAGTTTTAGTGGACTTTTTTTGGGACAGGTTACACTGGGTACCTCAGAGGCTGCTTTTTTTACCAAAGGAAGACGAGGGGCAAGGCCTGGTACACCTAGCAAGCAGAGTATCAACTTTTACATTTACTCATTTGGCAGACGCTTTTATCCAAAGCGACTTACGTTTGAGGAACCACATACAAGCATCAACAGAGCATCAACTACAGATTTACAACAATACATACTAGTAAGAGCAGCAATAAATACTAGTAAGAGCTCACAGTACATATCACATTAATGGTGTAGATACCCTAGGGAAGGAAGTAAGAGTTAGCAAAAAGTGCAATCAATACAAGATCATTGTAGGGGATAGAAGAAGAAGAGCACAGGAAGTGTATGTTAGAGGTTAGGAGTTAGAGGTGTTATAAGAGGAAGTGTTCTCGGAAGAGATGAGTTTTCAAGAGCTTCTTGAAATTAGAGAGGGACGCCCCTGCTCTGATGGCGTGTGGTAGCTCGTTCCACCATCGTGGTGTCACAGATGAGAACAGGGACTGGGATTGCTTTGTGTGAAGGGATGGCAGAGCCAGGCGGCGTTCGTTGGAGGAGCGTAGCGGCCGAGAATGAACGTAAGTTTGTATTATGGAGTTTAGGTAGATGGGTTGCAGACCCATTAGTCACTCTGTATGCAAGCATTAGTGACTTGAATTTGATTCTGGAGGCCACGGGGAGCCAGTGGAGGTCACTGAGTAATGGAATGACATGAGTCCTTTTGGGCTGATCAAAAACCAGACGCGCTGCTGCGTTCTGAACCATTTGTAAGGGTTTCACCGAACAAGCTGGGAGACCTGCTAGGAGGGCATTGCAATAGTCGATGCGAGAGATAACCATGGCCTGTACCAGAAGCTGGGTGGCGTACTGAGTGAGGTAGGGCCTGATTTTCCTTATGTTGTATTAGAAAAGAGGCATGACCGAGAGACCGTAGCAACATGGTCTGAAAAGGACAGCTGGTCATCAATCATGACACCCAAGTTTCTCATCACCTTGGTTGGAGTGATGGTTGAGGAGTCAATTTGTAGTTTGATGTTGTGGTGGATAGATTGCTTGGCTGGAATGACCAAGAGTTCAGTCTTAGAGAGGTTTAGTTGAAGCTGGCAAGCCTTCATCCATGCAGATATGTCTGATAGACAGTCCGTGATCCGCACTGAGACAGTGGAATCGCCTGGCGGTAAGGATAGGTAGAGTTGCGTGTCATCTGCGTAGCAGTGGTAAGAGAAGCCGTGTGAGCGAATGATCGGCCCCAGTGAGGTGGTGTAAATTGAGAAGAGAAGGGGCCCAAGCACTGAGCCTTGGGGTACCCCTGTGGAGAGGCAGTTGGAGGAAGATAATTGTCCTTGCCACAAAACATTGTAGGAACTCCCCGAGAGGTAGGATTCGAACGACAGGAGGGCTTTACTCGAGATGCCCATTGCTGAGAGACCGGATAGCAGAATCCTGTGGCTGACTGTGTCAAAGGCAGCTGATAGGTCAAGCAGGATAAGAACTGAGGATTGGGCTGCAGCTTTAGCTGACCTTAGGGCTTCTGTTACAGACAGAAGAGCCGTTTCAGTAGAGTGGGCACTCTTAAAACCAGACTGATATGGATCTAGGAGGAGGGATTCTGAGACCTGTTTGAATACTTGCCCGTTCAATAGTTTTGGGAAAAAAGGTAGAAGAGACACTGGTCGATAGTTCTCAACTTGAGTTGGGTCAAGTGAGGGCTTTTTGAGCAAGGGTGTAACCTGAGCCCTTTTGAAAGTGGTCGGGAAAGTTCCTGAAGCCAGAGAAGTATTTATCACATGAGTGATTGTCGGGACCACAGTAGAAGATATGGCTTGGAGGAAATTCGTAGGAATCGGGTCCAGTGGGCATGTAGTTGGAAGGCTACGGGTCAAGAGTTCTGATACTTCGCTCTCTGTGAGAGGAGTAAACGTTTCAGTTTGCACAGAGATATCTGACTGGTTTTAAATACCCAGTGTGGAAAGAGTTTGCAAGCAGCATTTTAAGGAGAGCAGACAGGTTAGGACTTGACACTGCTTTGTTTTTAATGGATGTTGGTTATTTAAATCTGTCTGTAGCGACTGATTTTTATAAGGGAGTTTTTAAGGCCTGGCACCTTTTTAAGAAGAGACGGTTGGAGCCGTCAGTCTCCCTTTACTGGTTACTGAACGAGCCTCTGATCGGTGGATCCACAATGGACATACAGGACAGTGGTACACCAGGCCTCCATCACACGCTCCGCTCTGCTGGCGCTACAACTCTCAGACGGATAGTGGATGTAGCTGGACCTGGTTTTATGAACACTGAGGCTGTGGCTGCACTGATTGGACTAAAATCTGTGTGTCACGTGAGGAACATTGTGAATGGTTGGACTAACAAACTAACAGCAGCGGATAATGAGCTGTTGAGGATGTACCGGAAAGATGAGGAAGCTCCGGACGAAGAGGACCCTTTTCCGGAGTTGGGACTGGTACCCGACCTCGACTGTTCATTGTTTTTAGAGTGCAGCAGACTGGGGGAACTGTTTAATGTGTTGGGGTGCTTGTTTTCTTCTTTTAATGAAGTGTGGTCTAACACTGCTTTTGTTTTTGGAGCAGGTTACAGGAAGACCAATGCAACAAAGTGGCAACTGTTAAATTTTATTGTAGCAGAAGCCAAACTGTCCATATACATGAGTAGAAGGACAGCTGTGTGGAGACGTAGTCCCTGTGTTCACCTCTCTGGTCAAAGCCAGAGTGTTAGTGGATTTTAAGTTCCATCAGCTGATGAACAGCTTGGATGTGTTTGTACGTCAGTGGTGTTATGATGATGTCATCTGTTCTGTGGTGGATGAAGAAGTCAGTTTTAGTCGTGTTTTCAGCTAATTTGATGTTTTTATTTGTGTGGAAGTGTTTTCTTTTCTCTAAATGTCAACCGTTTGATTCTCTGACTTATTGAATGTTCTTATGTTTGTGAATCAGTGATGTTTTATTAAAGTGAAACCTCTCTCTCTCTCTCTCTCTCTCTCTCTCTCTCTCTCCTTCTCTCTCTCCTCTCTCTCTCTCTGTCTCTCTCTCTGTCTCTCTACCACTTTTCAACACAAAGTGAATCCCTTGCTGCTGTCAGTCATTTAAACGTTTCCATGCTCGCAGTGATGTCACAGTTAATATTGTGGGACATTTATGCAGCAAAACAAATAAATGGAGTTAAAAACATGACAGGTCAGACAGAGGAAACTCTGCAGAGGAAACTTTCAACTTTTAGTGTCTGAAATGTTTGGACTCTCTGATGGAGCTCAGGACTGATCAGGAGGACGGCTGCTTTACTCCAAACAGTGTCAGCAAGCTAACACGCTATTTAAGAACAGTCCGTGTTGATGCAGTCTGCAAGTAGAAGGATCCGTCAGAACCAATCATCAGCTGGCAATCTGACAGCTGACTTAACGTTTCATCCACAGACTTAGAAATAATAAAACAAACAGACGTAACGCTCTCCCTGATTATCAGCTTCTATTCCACATCATGTTTTTAAAGAAATGATAATAAAATAGATCAATATCAATATCAATAAATAATGTCTATTTCAACAATCAGACAATAACAAATATTTCCATTTTCTAAACTTCTACATTCTAAACCTTCTTCAGCTCTGAACAGATTATTAAAAACTGAATGATTTCAAGCAGGAACATTGTTTCTAACGTTACATCATTTATTCTTTATTCAGATTGTGGGGCTGCAGTTTGTCAGAGATCAGCTGTGCTTCTCTGGCCTCAGCTCTGAAGTCCAACCCCTCCCATCTGAGAGAGCTGCACCTGAGTGACAGCAAGCTGCAGGATTCAGATGTGCTGCTGCTGCTTTCAGACTTTCTGGAGAGTCCACACTGCAGACTGGAGACTCTGAGGTCAGACACCATTTTTTCCTTCTGTGCTGAGATTAATATGATGTGAAAGTTGTGGTGACACTAAAGTGCAGACATAATGCTGATATTATACTGATCCACACTGAGGATCTTAATGCTAAAGTCTCTTTTCTTCTTCAGTGGTTTAGTCCATTGACTGTGGCAGAGCAATGTTGAGCTCCACATTTAAAATCTTAATATAACAAGAAACATCTCCACTGGATAATTCACTCTGAACCTCTTTGTTACGTCCCGGCTCGATGTGTAAAGAAAGCAACATAAACTGGATGTTTTTGTTGAAAAGGTGTTTAATTGGAAAGTGAGAGTTTAACACAAATGTAGAACCACAGTAAAGGGCCTTCTGGGTTCTGCTTAAACCATAAAAACAAGAGAACAAAAAGAGGTCTCCACTAAGAGAGACAGTGTGGTGTCCGAACAATAATGCTGCGATGATGTGTTGAGAAGAAATCCGCTTGACACTGTTCTTGATCATAAAAGTTTATTACATCAAGGAATTCAGCATCAATTACAAGCTCTGCAGCAGCTTGGAGAGTGACCCAGCCAGATGGCCACTCTGTCTCTCTGTACATCGAACACAGCTTATATAGGACATGTTTAGGTATCTGCCAAATACCATATAAGGGCACAGTGCTGTAGGATAAGTGAAAACATCTGTTAGACACCATAGAAGGGTTCAGTCCCTTCATACACACTAATCTCTACTCCCCCTAACACTGGGTCAGAGGTCAAATTCCATAGGAGGGTTCACTCTTTACACACCCATCAATCATTACTCCCCCTTAAGAGTTCACTGAGCCTCTCTCCAGCTGCTAGAGTGTTATTTTAAACTGTAATGGTCAAATGCACATATGTTATACCCCCCTACGAGACTTAATTGAGTCTCGAAAAACAAAAAGAGATCAATTTCTCCAACACATACTTCTTACAATATTATATAACGAAAAACCTGTCCGGCAGCCTTCATTCCAAATTCCCTCCAAGACAATCTAGACAGGAAAATTTTCTCACGGCCCCTCTGCCTTAGGCGGCCACGCATGGTACTCCAGTCCAATTAATAAAAGACATCTTTATCAGTCAATACAGAAATACGGTTTAGCCAATACATGTGAAAACCTCAGGAAATTAAAAAAATCAAAACAATGTCCGAATTCAGGCTGGTCAACCCATCGGACCCTCCAACGGACCTTTCCCTGCCTAGACCCTATATCCCTAAGCATCAAGAAAAAGAAAAAAAACTGAGGTCCCCAAATATTAACTCGCATAACTGAAAGTATAAGTCTTTACACAGTTAACACAAAATGATTGTTAATTAAGTATTATTCATTCACATATGTATTCATATCTATATCAAAGTAGACATAGGAAGGTATTCCACTGCAGCTCCTCAGCAGTGTCGATGCAATCCAGACGTTTCCACACCGTCCTTGTCCAGAGTCCATTCATATTGTCCTTGTTTGAGTATTTGAATCCCCATCTGTACATCCCCATATACTCTGGAAGAAAAGAAAACACCAACCAGTATCTTGTTGCAAATAACAAAAATTAAAAAAACCTCAATGTATGAAATATAAAGTAACATTAAAATGGATATCTTTCCATCATTACTTCATCTGGTTCCACTTCATCATCTCCACACATAAATCAGCCATAGTTAACAAAGGCATCTGAGTGTTCTCCCCAGGCATTACCACTCCAACCCATCTCAATATCATAGCTTTTGCAAAAGTCAATAGCACCGTACAAAAGCAAAACATCAAACACAGCGCTACAAAGGCTGCTACCAAAATCTGAACCACCTCTGCTCCCACTGGTCCTAACTGATTTTGTAACCAAGTATTTGCTGACCATCCAGCTCCCTCAGATTGACCAAACGCATCCCTTATACTCTTTAATGCATCTATAACACTAGTGATATTATCAGAACTATCGGGGATCAAAGTATAACAACCGTCTTCCGTCAAGTTCATAGCCACACACAAACCTCCTTGTTTGGCTAAAATATAGTCAAGAGCCATGTCATGTTTCAACAATGTCAATCTGTGACTTCTTTGAGTATTTGACAGAAGATTAAACCCTCGTATAGTTTCATTTGCAAAACCCCATTAATTTTTTCACAAATCCTTTGACTTTGTGGGTGATAAACTGCTCCAAGATGTTGTGTGATTCCCAATTTTTGCAAAAAAAAATTTCATTGTTTTATCCACAAACTCTTTCCCATTATCTGATGATATTCAATCTGGAAGTCCCCACCTGCTTATGACTTCTCTACACAAAAACTTGGCAACCGATTGAGCGTCTTTCCGCTTGGTTGGACAGGCCTCCGGCCATCGTGAAAATCTATCCACAACCACTAGCATGTATCTTTTCCCTTCAACTGGTTTTATCATATCGACAAAGTCAACAACTAACTCACGCATAGGACCCCTTGGGGTGGGAATGTAACCAGGAGGAACAGTCACACCCCTGCGGACATTATTTTTCAGACAGATTGTACACCTGCCTATGACATAATCAATCTGTTCAAGCAAATATGGTGCCCAAAAACCATACTCCTTTGTGATTTTTCTCCTAACCTCCCCCCTGGCAACATGAGCTAACCCATGTGCTTCCTGAATCATCAAACCTAACAGGTCCAGAGGTGCTACTATCAGTCCCTCGTGATTTCTCCAAAGACCCGTAGAATCCTTAACAGCACCTCGGTCCAGCCACAACTGTTTATCAATCATAGAAGCAGCTTCCTGCATCAAAATCACTTCCTTAAGCGTAATTTGTCTTCCAAGTCCACCCCATGAGTGACCAGAAAAACCTTGCCCAATTGTCAGCTCCTGTGACAGCTTTTGCAGCTTCATCAGCAGCTTTGTTCCCTTGTGTCACTCTTGACACATCTGTTTTATGAGCTGCACACTTAGCTATCGCTATCTCTTTAGGCCTCATCATAGCATGCAACAGTTTTATTATTTGTGCGTGATGTTGTATCGGAGAACCATCCGTTTCTTAAACCCCCGACCTTTCCACACTGCTCCAAACAAATGACATACATTATGTGCATATGCCGAATCAGTATATATTGTCACTCGCTGCCCGTCTGCTAACAAACACGCTTCTGTTAGCCCCACAAGTTCTGCAAGCTGTGCAGACGCAGGCTGTGGTATTACTTCAGCTTTTTCAACAACAAATCCCGTTCCTTGAGCTTTTACTACTGCATAGCCAGCACACAATTTATCTCCCACACGATAACAAGACCCATCAGTCCAATACTCCAGGTCTGCCTCACGTAGTGGAAGGGCTTGCAAGTCTGATCTAAGCCTTGAGTATTTCTCTGCCTCTTGAACACAATCATGTGGCTCACCATCCTCTGACGTTGGCAAATTCTCGGCTGGATTTACCGTATCACACCTTACCAGGGTGACATCCTCCTGCTCTAAGAGCCTATGATAGTCTCTAAGCCTTGGCATAGTCAATGTGTATTTTCCCCTAGTTCAGAGATTCCTGAGACTATGATGGGTAAGAATTGTCACTGGGTAACCCCTCGTAACAGATGATGCTTTGTCATACATTAAATAAACTCCACCATTGCTCTGTAGCACAGTGGTAGCCCTAATTCCACTTCTGAATATGCAGTCGAATAATAGGAAATAGGTTGAGGATTCGACCCTGTACCCGTCGGCTGACAAAGGACTGCACATGCATATTTACCTCCAGTGGAATTAGACACATACAACAAGAAATTCTTAGAGTAGTCTGGTAGTGTGAGCGCTGGCGCCTCCTGTAACCTCTGTTTGATTGTTTCAAATGCCACAAGGCCTTCCTGTGTCCAGGACAGATTGCTGTGAAGTTGAGCGTTCCCAGTATCCTTAACCATAGCTCTCAAAGGTCCCGTCAAACTAGAATAATCCTCAACCCATGCTGAAGAATAACCAGCAATACCAAGAAACGTCAACATCTCTCTGACAGTTCTGGGCTTTGGAGCCTTACGAATAGCCTCCAATTGACAATCAGAAATGCTTCTGTGTCCATGCGTTATTGTCTGACCCAAATATACAACCTTCTCCTGGCAATATTGCAACTTCTTTTGTGAGGCCTTATGCCCCTTTTCTGCCAATATTTGTAGCAATTTAATTGAGTCTTTGTGACATGTTTCTTCATCTTGTGAACAGATCATAATATCGTCGACATATTGAATCACAGTACTCTGCAATATCTGATCTATCCCTATCAAATAATCTTTCAATACTTTGTTAAAAATATGAGGACTGTGTTTAAATCCTTCAATCTCTCATACTCATAAACTGTCCTTTATATGTGAATCCAAATAAACCCTGACTCTCTACACTAAAGGAACACTAAAAATGCACCACACAAATCTAACACCGTGAAATGTGTTGCATCAGGAGGATTTGGGCTAACAAAGTATGTGGATCCGGAACTTCTGCTGGAAAATCAGTTACCACTTCATTTACTGCTCTCAAATCATGAACCATACGATAAGTCTCATCAGGTTTCTTCACAGGCAACAAAGGCGTGTTACTCTGAGGATTTGTTGTCATCTTCAAAACACCTGCTTTCAAAAGTCCTTCAATTTGTGGTTCGATTCCTTGAATTGCTTCATCCTTCAATGGATACTGATACTTCCAAGGAGGTCTAGCTCCTGGTCGAAGTTCTACTTTCACTGGTTGGGCTGACTTCACAAGTCCAATATCGGTACTGTGTTGAGACCACAAAATTCTGGAACTTGTCGCAACATCTCCTCTTTCATAGAATCTGAGTCCATCTTGGCACTACAAATAGATTCATGTGTCATCCGTACAGCTTGTGGCTGTCCTTGTCCTTTAGCTGAAATCATGATTTTGACGAATCGCTGATCTGTACTCCTCCAAATTGCCAAATTCTCTTTCATCGGTACAAAAACAGCTTCCTCTGCTTCTGTCATCATTTCCCCTATGTGTTTCTGCTCATAGTCTTCAGAAACCAACAAAGTCACATGTGGCACACTCTTCTCAATTTTGAATTCTTTCTCCAGATAATCATCAGTGTTTACCTTCATAGCTGCTCCTTGTGGTCCCAAAATTATGCAACATGAGCTTAGTTGAATTCCCTTTGGTTGATGAGCCAACCATTCCTCTGGGTTTGATTGGGCAGCATTCTTGAAATACTTGAGCGTACAATGGAATGGATATTCTGGAAGTTTCGCATCTGGCATGTTCGCCACAATGAATTTCTCCCATATCTTAGCCGGCTCCAAGAAATCTGCACTGAGATTTCCAATCCAAATACTGCAGAGGACTCCATCTCTGTTGTCATCAATAGTTGGTGGACCATTTCTTTTGGCACTTCTATCAGACAGCCATCTGGTGTACATTTTATTGTGCAGTTCAATCTACACAAAGCATCTCTTCCCAATAGAGCAATAGGTGTATGTTCTGATACCAATATGGGTATTGTAGTTTTCTGATTTTTATAGCAGAGCTCAATTGGTTCCGTGAGAGGAATCAGCTGCTTCACTCCCTCAAACCCGATTGTCCGAATCAGTTGATTGGACATAGGAAGATGTGTACATCTTCAGGCCGAACACAGGTGAAAGCCGCTCCGCTATCCGCCATTACTTCCAATGGTCGGTTATTTACTTTCACCTCAATTGTTGGATCTCTTTCCGGCCCTGATGCTACCAGCTGACACCCCCCTTTCGGATTTTCTGGGCACCTCTAGAATCCTGGCTCCCCCTGTGAGGGTTCACCAGTCCTCCAAGCGACCTTGACTGGCCCCTGAATCCTCCTCTGAAATTTCCTCCCTGAAATTTCCTCCTCTGAAATTTCCTCCTGAGCTATTGCACTCACGGGCAAAGTGACCAACCTGTCCACAATTGTAACACACTTCTGGAGATTGCTGAAAGTATGGATTAAATCCTCCTCTTCTTGAGCTTCCTCGTCCTCTTCCTCTCCAATTCTGCATCTGTCCATAAACTGGCTGTGGATATGAAACAACTGGAACCACTAGTGGTGGTTGGGGCAATTGCGGTTGTTCCTGGCTTGACTGAAGCTGTGGTGGTGATTGTTGCTTTGGTAAACACTGCTCCTCCATAACCAAAGCCTGTTTCTTCTCCTTCTTCTTATTTTCCACCAGTTGTATTTGATTGAGTTTCCTGAGAGTCACTTGGTCCTGTTCTTTCTGATCATGTTCCTTTTTCCTATATAGATCCACTTGATGGGCTATATGATCTGTATAGACTCCTATTGCCATGCTTCCAAGTCCAACCACCTCTGCCAGTTTGCTCCTTACTGGTGGGGGCAGCCCCATCTGTAGTTTAGCTCGCAAAATTGACCGCTCCATTTGACTCGCCTCTGGATCATTTCCTGTGATATTTCTCCACACCTGATGAGCTCTCGACACATAGGCTCTCGGATTCTCTTCTTTTCCCAATGATCAATCAAGATATTGTCAGGATGCACATTTGTGGAAACGTGTCTTTCAGTGCTCTCCACAGTCGATTCCTACTTGCAGCGAACAACTCAGGATCATTTACAGCAGTCCCCACATATCGATTAAGTCCAGCTCTCTGAAAAATTCTTCCATACCTGGAATCCCCAGGAGATTAGCAAAAAGTCTCTTAATATCTCCTATGGCAGTTTGTGTTCCTACCGTAATTTCTTCCAACTTCGAGATCCAAGGATGTGCTCCATCTTGAAGAATAGGCAACTTCTCAAGTATATCTGACATATCGGTATTCTGCAAAGGCTTATACTCCAGATTCTGTCCTCGGATTATCACTGGCAGCATCTTCTTACTTGTGCTCCCTTTCCTTGGGCGTAATGCATACTTCTTCTCCAATTTTTGGACCCTTTTTTCCTCAATTTCTCCCTCTGTATTGTCAGCTTCTCGAGATGTTCTTCCAATTCTCTTATTTCTTCTGGATAAGTCGACTTCTCCAAGCATGATATGCATCGATCCATGTCTTTTTCTATTTCTTCAGTAGTCATTGGAGGATAAAATCCTCTTGAACATGAAGCACCTTTAATCTCCCACTCTTCATCGCTGTCTCCATCTTCACTTTCATCGGAGATCTGATCTCCTATCCTTCTTCTTCCAACTTTCATCACCCCTTCTTTCCGCTCTGGCCAGCCTCCGTCTGATCACAGGATCATGTCCACCCATGATCTCTTCTACATCACTCTGTTCATCATCATCTTCCATTCTCCTAAGCCTCGCTCTACCCTTAGTTTCCAAACGTGTCATTTTCTTCTTACTTTTGGAGCTTGGATTCATCTTTATAGTTGTTTCTGCTTGTCCTCTCTCTATGATTCGTTCATCTTCATCTCTGATGCAATAAACCCTCCTGAATGATCACTGGAAGCTGAGGATAGACATCCTTAAACTCCGCTTCCTCCTCGTATGGTGGAGGTCTTTTGCTGAATCCGTATGTGAGAAGGGTTTGTTGACTTCTGCCATTAATTTTTCTGTTATCTTTGCCTCTTTTGCCATTTTCTCTACACCTCTGTCCCTTTTCTCTTGTGTATCTTTCATCAGTTTTTGACCTTCATGTTCAACAACTTAAGAACACCCAGCTCTCTTCGTCTCTTTCTTTACGTCGTTCCCCTTTTTTCCCCCTTATTTTGATCCGACTTATATGTGGACACAAGTACTTGCATTATTTTAAGTACACCTGGGTTAAGAGTCCCTTCCACAGGCCATGGTTGTTCAATATTAGGCCAACGCTTATGCCATTTTTCAGATAACTTAACAATACCATCAACTAGAGGATTATTTTTTTGCACTACATCAACCGGAGTAGTTACTTTCAACGTTTTAATGTCCTTTTTCCGCATAACTCTTTTATATTTCTTTATTGTAAATTATTTTCTTATTACTTATTTGTTTATTTTTCTTTTAATTCTACTAATTGTTGATAGGTGGCAATCTTACCACATCCGCTAATGGAAAATCAAGGGAATTTGTCAACTCCAGAGCAATCACAAAAATCTTGTTATTCAGCAATCACACAGCGCCAACTCCTACCTAATAAGCACCCACTCACCTTAGTTTTGTCCCAAAAGCTCAATACCAGAATTCCCAACACAACTTGTATTCAAACGACCCCTGCACAAAAAACTCCAATATGTAATATTCAGTAACTGAATCAGTCCGTTGCCAAGTCTCCCCTTAGATAGTCATAACATGAAATATGGCAGGTATACACAAATAGACTCTCTTTGTTACAAATGTGTCTATAATATCCTTAAAGGAGACAAAATAAATGTGTATCATCCGTAATAATTATAAATGAGTATAGACACATACGCACAGGTGTTTGTAAAGAGTTTGTGGATTGCACAATACTGGCCAGACTGGATCCGGGGCTGCTTTGCTGTGGCGCGCTGGACGGCACCCCCTCTCTCTCCTTCTCTCTCTCTCTCTCTCCTTCTTGTCTCTCAGACCACAGGAGAACAAAAAACAAAAAAAGGCAAACAACACTCCTTTTATGTACTCACAAGGTTATTTCCCCCCCAAAATAAGAGTGTTACCTCTCTGAGTAATCATAATCTATTTTCCCTAACTTTTTAACATATCTACGTTAACATGCAAGCTAAGGAATTTCGGTGTCATTTACACTGGGGATGCTGGGGACACTACTCTTCACTCCTATTTAAAGCTTACTCTGTTGACAACATTCTTCAATACCACTGAAAATGCCTTTTAAAAATGTATTTACACACATAAAAAAACCCAAATGAAATGCAAGTAAAATATAGAAAAAAACAAATGTGCACTTCCCAAAAAAGTAACTTAGGCTAAGAAAAACCCCAACTGCTGCTTCTGAAATGACCCAAACCATACAGCAGCATTAATCAATAACTTTAACAAATTTCAAAACACAGTTTTCCCCTTGATCAAATTCCCTTCTCTATTTCTTTATTCATATATATGTATATATTCTCTTCCTTCTTTATTTATTTATTCTATTATTCATATATATGTTTTCTTGAATCCTAGCCTTATCGTCCTCTGCATAGTCTCTCACACACACTAGGCTTCTCCCATTTCTCACACACACAACCGAGACACAGCAGGGCAGCTCTCCACACACACACACATGGTAGCTATCCAGTCAACAAGAATGCATTTCTTCACACTGTTTATACAGCATGCTTCCGCCGCACCTTTTTCCTTTATTATTTTCCTTCCTAAATTTATGCTACCTTGAGTTTGCAGATATTTAATGAGAGGCCACTTCGGACATAGTTCGTCAACACATGTATCGAGAGGTAACTTACAATCAAATTTTTCTTCTACAAGCTCCCAGTTCCTTTGAACGGACCCGAAAATTCACCTAGTTCCTTTCCAGGATTTGCGGCCCATCTAAGATCGCCTTTCAAAGGCTTTTGTCCAGATCTGCGGCGTCCTAATCCTTATATTGCCTTTTTCCTTAAACTTATATTTTCTTCCTTATCCTTATTAATTTGTATTCAAGCCGAATGACCCTGGCCAGGGTTGCACTCTCTCTCTTTTTCCCTTAATCCAATTTACCTATTCCTTAAAGCCTAGTTTCACGCGACAGTAATTTCCATCCCACATGACTTACGGTTATAAGAATCTGAGGGCCCATATTCTTAATCTTTGCAAAGTTATGAAACCTCACTTCCCGTTACTCCTAGGCTGTTCCTTTTTCTTCCTTTTCTATCTATCTATCTGTCTTCATTACATTCACACACACACCCTTTTTGCGTTATCCACCACGCACACAAAATTTAGAACGGAGTCTTCTCACACATCCACCCGCAAGCATTCACACGGGATCGAACCGGTGTACCCTTTAACGCACACACAGACACACGAACTGACCAGCGCCCACAGTTTATGAGAAAACTCACCCTATACGCTAGCTTCTGGAGCGGGAGTCAGCTCGATGGTGCCCCGTGTTGGAACGATGAATTCTGGCACAACACGGTCCCTTCGTGGTCGCCAATTTCTGTGGTGTCCGAACAATAATGCTGCGATGATGTGTTGAGAAGAAATCCGCATGACACTTTTCTTGATCATAAAAGTTTATTACATCAAGGAGTTCAGCATCAATTACAAGCTCTGCAGCAGCTTGGAGAGAGAACCAGCCCGATGGCCACTCTGTCTCTCTGTACATCGAACACAGCTTATATAGGACATGTTTAGGTATCTGCTAAATACCATATAAGGGCACAGTCCCTTCATACACACTAATCTCTACTCCCCCTAACACTGGGTCAGAGGTCAAATTCCATAGGAGGGTTCACTCTTTACACACCCATCAATCATTACTCCCCCTTAAGAGTTCACTGAGCCTCTCTCCAGCTGCTAGAGTGTTATTTTAAACTGTAATGGTCAAATGCACATATGTTATACACCACAACAGTTACCAAGCTCCACAAAATAAAGTGAAACAAAAGAAGATCTCTCTTCAGTTCCAAATGGTTTTAAAAGGCAAAACACAAAGAGAGCAGCAGCCATAAACCAAGAGAGGCTAACAGGGGAATACTAAGACAACACAAAGGGGTCAGGAGTGAAACTAAACCTTGTCCCAGTCCCACAGCTAGAATTAATAAAGAACAAACACTCCAGATCAGGGGTCGGCTAAGAAGTCTGGCATCGGACCACATTTCTTTCAAGCTGTTAGATGGCGGGCCAGAAATGATTGTCCTTCAGAACTTTTCAAATGTCAGTCTGGAGAACCGGGACAAATCCCGGAGGTTGGTAGAAGGTTGAGCGACACGGGCCGACCCCCGTTCTCCCCGGGCCTGTTGGTCTATTCCAGATGAACGTCTGTCCCTTCCACTGACTGGAAAATGAGCTACAACAGAAAATGGAAAAGCAGAGTTTCACTGAAATGCAAGTAAATGTAAAAAAGTAACGACTGGCTCTGTAGTAGTACCGGCACCAGGGCCACAGACGCTGAGACCGGGCCACAGATAGTGCAGCTGAACAGTACAGGGTTCCCATACATGGATTTATTTGTGGCGGCCGCCTCAATATCAACGCTGACCGCCACATATTGATTTTACATTTTTACTAGGCTTGTTGAAAATGGTATTTCTGCAGAGCTGCGCGCAGTCTCTCTCTCCATCTCTCCCTCTCTCTCTTTCCCTTTATGGGATTGGAAACACATAAGGTAGCTTTTTTTGACAGGGCAGCATATATCGTCAGAACCCCGGCAGCACAGTGCTCTGTAGAGGAGGCCAGTTTAGCGGTTGGAGAGGTGGTGGACTGCGTGAAGCGTGAAGTCTGCCTCCTGCATGAATGGGAGTCATTGTTATATTTTTGGACAGCACGGCCAAAGTTAGTGATGTGGTCGAAACAGGTGTAGTTATTCATGACTTTCACTCCCGTTCTCCTGCTGGTTAGTCCGGCAAGAAAGATTTTTCATGCCACTCATGCTTCTTAAAGACAACACTCAGGGCTGGGAGGGTTACTTTAAACATGTAATCTGCTACAATTACTAATTACTTGTTTAAAAAAGTAAACAGTAATGTAATCTGATTACTTTTAGTTACTTTTGGATTATTTCAAAACCAAACAGGCAACTGAAGACAAGAGAGTATCAAAGATGCATTTGTTGCTATTTTTACAGAAACACAGAATAAGAAAATCTCCCGTTCCCAAAATCCATGTTTCAATGTTTTTATATGCTTTGCACTATGTCACCACTATAACAGTATCTGTTCCATTCATGACAAAAACCCTTGTTTTGTAGCTATTCTTGAATATATTCAAAAGTCTGTCATTTGGAAAAGCATTTTAAAATGTTGATAATCATAATAATAATAATAATCCTTATTTGTAGAGCACTTTTCAAAAACAAGTTACAAAGTGCTTTAAGAAGTGAGAATAATACCCAAGAGACAATAATACAAAAAACAATACAAGATAAAAGCATGAAAACATTGAAAAGACTAAAATACAGATAAATATAAAATTAGTAAAATACAATTAAATAAAAGGGATAAAATAAAGTCAAATAAGATCGGGAAAGGCTCTTCTATAAAAGTATGTTTTAAGAAGGGACTTAAAAGAGTTCACTGACTCAGCCGACCTGATTTCCTCGGGCAGGCTGTTCCAGAGCCTCTGGGCCCTGACAGCAAACGCTCTGTCCCCTTTAGTTTTCAGTCGAGACTCTGGAACAGACAACAGACCTCTGGTGCTGGTGCGTATGGGACTAAAAGGTCAGAAATATAACAAGGTGAGAGGCCACGAAGAGCTTTAAAAGTGATCAATAGAATTTTAAAGTCAATTCTAAAACATACTGGGAGCCAGTGTAATGAAGCTAAAATAGGAGTAATGTGGTCATATTTCTTTGTTCTGGTTAAAAGCCTGGCAGCTGAGTTCTGGACAGTCTGGAGTCGATCAATAGATTTTTGGGTTAAACAGGTGAAAAGGCTGTTGCAATAATCCAGGCGTGATGAGATGAAGGCGTGTAAAATGGTCTCGGTGTCCTTAAAAGTTAACACAGATCGAATTTTAGCTTTATTTCTAAGTTGATAAAAACATGATTGAACACGCTTTGTGGTGTGCTGCTCGAAATTTAAATTACTATCAAACCAAACACCAAGGTTCTTTGCCACAGGCTTAATGTGATTTACTAGGGAACCAGCAGATGACAGTATTTGATTTGCCATCTGCTGGGACCCGATGACCAGGATTTCTGTTTTGTCTGAGTTCAGCTGGAGGAAATTATTTGACATCCATTTTTTAACTTCACAAAGGCAGTTGTTAAGTGAACTCAGCATTCCAGGGTCTGTGGATCTGACGGGCAAGTATATTTGTGTGTCATCAGCATAAATATGAAAAGAAATGCCATGTTTATGGATAATATGTCCAAGGGGAAGCAGTTACAAGGAAAACAAAATGGGTCCTAAGACCGACCCCTGAGGCACACCATATTTAACTGGACAGAACGAGGAGACATAGTTGTTTACAGACACACAAAACTTCCTATTTGACAGGTAGGATGAAAACCATTCTAGGGCAGTACCAGAGATCCCCACCCAGTGCCTCAGTCTGTCTAACATGATGTTGTGATCAATGGTGTCAAAAGCAGCGCTAAGGTCCAGGAGTACCAGGACTGAGCACATGCCTTCATCAGCAGACATTAAAAGGTCATTGGTGACTTTAAGCAGGGCAGTCTCAATGCTGTGGTACTTCCTGATACCAGACTGAAACTTTTCAAATATTTTGTTATTTCCCAGTACAGTGAGCAGCTGTTTGGACACAATTCTTTCTAGAATAAAAGGCAGTTTTGAAATTGGTCTAAAATTATGTGGGAGGGAGGGATCTAAACCAGGTTTCTTTAAAAGTGGGTTCACGCAAGCCGTTTTAAAATAATCATGGACACAACCAGTAGATAGGGAGCTGTTGAAAACAGAGATCAAATGGGGGCCAACAGAATCTATTACTTTCAGTAAAAAATTTGTAGGTATTACATCAGGTGGGCTGGAGGACACTCTCATTTGTGTTACTGTTTTTAAAAGCTCAGACAAGTCGATGGGATAAAACTGGTTAAAACTCTGTTGTTGCTGGTGAGGAACCTCTGAGTAAGAGGCCGCGGGGATGACTCATTCTGCACTTGTTGTATTAATTTAGCGTCCAATGAAAAGATTTCTCAATATGAAGCTGCTGAAGCAGAGTGTTTCTGGAACTGGCCCCACTGATTACTGAACACAAACACAACTTTGTTCACTGATTTTTGTGAAACTGGATCATATTTGATGGAGAAATATTAGAACTATGGAGAAAATATATTGTAGTTTTCTCTCTGATGTCCCCCGGCTGCTCTGCCTCGACTCTGTGATTCACAGTTTCCTGATGGACAGACAGCTTTACTTGTTGCTGAAGTTAGTTCGTGGTGTTTTGGAGGTCTCTGGCTCATTGGCTGTAGACCCTGGTCTGATTTCCATAGATCAGGAAAAGGCTTTTGACCGGGTTGAACACCAGGATCTGTGGCAAACTCTAGCTGCCTTTGGGTTCAGCCCAGGCTTTATAGCCCAGATCCAGGTTCTGTATAGTGACACTGCAAGTGTTCTAAAAATGAATGGGGGTCTGAGTGCTCCTTTCAGTGTTCAGAGGGGGGTCAGACAAGGCTGCCCTCTAAACTTAGAAACGATCTGAGTGGCGTTTGTTTTCCAAACTGTCGGCGTACGCTGATGATGTCATTGTGCTGGTTAACACACAGAAAGACGTTGATATGTTGGTGAACTCTGTAAATCTGTTTGGCTGCATATCTTCTGCTAAAGTAACCTGGGGGAAGAGTGAGGCTGTCACGGTGGGGGAAAGGCTGAGGGGTCGGCTCAGGTTACCTGGAGGTTTGGTGTGGAAAAAAGGGAGAGACAGGTAGCTCAAATAGTGGCATCGCAGCTACCAGTGGCGTTTCCGGTGGCAGCCTGAGATGCCACAGATTTACCGGGGATCCGTTTTTCATTTTTCCTTTTTCCTTTGAAGAAAGACATTAATAAAAAATACAATAAACGAGAGGGGGGGTCAGGAGACCCAGAAGTAATAGTAAATAAAAGCCCAGCTTGTAGAGCGGCCATTCTGTAACATTATGCAAGCACTAACGTTATACCAGGGTAAAGTTAGAAGAAGAAAAACAAAAACGACTGAGAGAAATATGTTAGCAACAGTAGCTGATTATACAATATATAATATTGTGCATTTCTTCTTGTAAACAGCAAGAGTCACGTTTAATGTACGCATTGTTTGGTGCAGTACAGTTGGTAGTTTAACCTAGGTAATTATTGTGTGTGCAGAGTTGTTATTTTACTATATTTTTAATATTAAATTCATATTTAATGTGGTTTCCATAGTAACAGATCTGTTTGGCCTTTCTACCAGCAGGTGGCAGTATTTAAATGAATGTCCGGTTTGTGTCTTTGTTAACTGTTTTAAACCCAGGTTACTGATACAGATGTATTTATTGTTCTTCATTTCATTAGTTTTTTATTATTGAGGCTTTATTTGTAACCTAGCTACCATCTTCATTCACCCACAGCCCAGAGTTAAACCTGCACGCCCTTCTGTTCTAACCTGGTTCTAACACTGCTGTCAGCTTCTCAGCAGCTCTGACAACAAACTCACATCAGAAATGTCCTAATACAGATCATCTGGCCCAAAGAAGGATTTACCTCTGTGCTATATGTACTGTTTGATCATCAGGACTGATGATGAGGATGGAGTGTAGTGATTGTGGGAGAGCCGTCCTGCTTTATTTCCAGACATTTTTATGAAACACAGTCCAGATGTGCAGGTGGTGAAGATGTGCCGGGTGAGTCGAGGTGAGAAGGCAGATCTGTTTGTGACGCCGCGGCGTCTCAGTGCGCTCTGTGCGCCTGACAGCACAGTCTGCAGCAGCGCAAATAAAACTGCTGGTTTGAATGTTGAATGAACCCGTGGAGGGTTTTCCTGGACTTAGATCCGGCCTTAAAGCAGCCTGGAGGTCTTTGTACAAAGAAAGATGCAGAGCTGCAGTGGAGAATCCTTCATGGCGTTGTAGCCATGTAGTTATTAACGCTGCTGTAGAAGACAAATGTCCCTTCTGCAGTGAGAGACAGAGACGGTGTTTCACTGCTTCTCAGAGTGCATTCGTCTGACAGATTTGTTGGAAAACATTTTCAGTAGATGTGGAGAAGTTTTTACGAAGCAGATTTTTATTTGTGGTTTTAGAGACACTCGCCGGAAGAAGAACAGATGTCAGCTACTGAACTTTGTTTCAGGACAGGCAGAGATGGCGGTGTATATGACCCGGAGACGGAAGGTGGAGGAAGGGTTAGATGTTGATGTGGTTCTTGTTTGTGAGAAAATGGTTCAGTCCAGACTGCTGTTAGGTTTCAGTTTTTACAGAGCTGCACATGACCTGGATACTTTTGAGCTGGTTTGGGGTTGTGGGGGGGCGTCTGCTCTGTGACAGAGGGGCAGTTAAGTTCTGAGATGTGCTGATCTAAACTTCTGATACACATGTAAACGCAAAGGTCTTTATTAATGTGATATAGGACGTTTATTTGTGATGTGCATATAGTAAAGAAATGTTGGTGTTAGAAGTCAAACCTCTCTCTCTGTCTCTCTCTCTCTCTCTCTCTCTCTCTCTCTCTCTCTCTCTGTCTCTCTCTCTCTCTCTTTGTCTCTCTGTCTCTACCACTTTTCAACACAAAGTGAATCCCTTGCTGCTGTCAGTCATTTAAACGTTTCCATGCTCGCAGTGATGTCACAGTTAATATCGTGGGACATTTCTGCAGCAAAACAAATAAATGGAGTTAAAAACTTGACAGGTCAGACAGAGGAAACTCTGCAGAGGAAACTTTCAACTTTTAGTGTCTGAAATGTTTGGACTCTCTGATGGAGCTCAGGACTGATCAGGAGGACGGCTGCTTTACTCCAAACAGTGTCAGCAAGCTAACACGCTATTTAAGAACAGTCCGTGTTGATGCAGTCTGCAAGTAGAAGGATCCGTCAGAACCAATCATCAGCCGGCAATCTGACAGCTGACTTAACGTTTCATCCACAGACTTAGAAATAATAAAACAAACAGACGTAACGCTCTTCCTGATTATCAGTTTATATTCCACATCATGTTTTTAAAGAAATGATAATAAAATAGATAAATACAATGAATAAATAAATAATCTCTATTTCAACAATCAGACAATAACAAATATTTCCATTTTCTAAACTTCTACATTCTAAACCTTCTTCAGCTCTGAACAGATTATTAAACACTGAATGATTTCAAGCAGGAACATTGTCTTCTAACGTTACATCATTTATTCTTCATTCAGATTGTGGGGCTGCAGTTTGTCAGAGATCAGCTGTGCTTCTCTGGCCTCAGCTCTGAAGTCCAACCCCTCCCATCTGAGAGAGCTGGAGCTGAGTGACAACAAGCTGCAGGATTCAGGAGTGAAGCTGCTGTGTGGTTTTCTGGAGGATCCACACTGCAGACTGGAGACTCTGAGGTCAGACACCATTTTTTCCTTCTGTGCTGAGATTAATATGATGTGAAAGTTGTGGTGACACTAAAGTGCAGACATAATGCTGATATTATACTGATCCACACTGAGGATCTTAATGCTAAAGTCTCTTTTCTTCTTCAGTGGTTTAGTCCATTGACTGTGGCAGAGCAATGTTGAGCTCCACATTTAAAATCTTAATATAACAAGAAACATCTCCACTGGATAATTCACTCTGAACCTCTTTGTTACGTCCCGGCTCGATGGGTAAAGAAAGCAACATAAACTGGATGTTTTTGGTGAAAAGGTGTTTAATTGGAAAGTGAGAGTTTAACACAAGAAGATCTCTCTTCAGCTCCAAATGGTTTTAAAAGGCAAAACACAAAGAGAGCAGCAGCCATAACCCTAGAGAGGCTAACAGGGGAATACTAAGACAACACAAAGGGGTCAGTAGTGAAACTAAACCTTGTCCCAGTCCCACAGCTAGAATTAATAAAGAACAAACACTCCAGATCAGGGGTCGGCTAAGAAGTCTGGCATCGGACCACATTTCTTTCAAGCTGTTAGATGGCGGGCCAGAAATGAATGTCCTTCAGAACTTTTCAAATGTCAGTCTGGAGAACCGGGACAAATCCCGGAGGTTGGTAGAAGGTTAAGCGACACGGGTCGACCCCCGTTCTCCTCGGGCCTGTTGGTCTATTCCAGATGAACGTCTGTCCCTTCCACTGACTGGAAAACGAGCTACAACAGAAAATGGAAGAGTTTCACTGAAATGCAAGTAAATGTAAAAAAGTAACGACTGGCTCTGTAGTAGTACCAGCACCAGGGCCACAGACGCTGAGACCGGGCCACAGATAGTGCAGCTGAACAGTACAGGGTTCCCATACATGGATTTATTTGTGGCGGCCGCCTCAGTATCAACGCTGACCGCCACATGTTGATTTTACATTTTTACTAGGCCTGTTGAAAATGGTATTTCTGCAGAGCGGCAACCAGCGTCTCTGTGTCTCTCTCTCTCTCTCCCTCTCTCTCTGTGTCTCTCTCTCTCCCTCTCTCTCTGTGTGTCTCTCTCTCTCTCCCTCTCTCTGTGTCTCTCTCTCTCCTCCCCCCCCCCCTCTCTCTCTCTCTCTCTCTCTCTCTCTCTCTCTCTCTCTCTCTCTGAGTGGATGCGTGAGTGTTTTTCTAAACTTTTTCTGTGTTTCATGTCGATTTAATGTGTTACTGTGTGTATTTCTAAGGTTAGTTGTTGTTGTCAGGTGTGTGTGTTTGTTTGTTGTCGGGCAGCGTTTCGCTGACGAGGAAACACGGACTAAAGATCTGTCCGGGTTTCCGCTGCTCCGTTGAGGAGTGTGCGTTAGCGGTGGCGGAGGTTGTCGGGGCCGGCAGTGTCAGATCTGCGGCCAGGATGAACGGGGCGGTGGTGATCTTTGTGGATGAAGTGGAGAAATTATTGTGGTAAATGAAACCTTCGTACCAGTGCTGCCTCTGGCCTCACCGGCCAGAAAGGTGATTTTGTGTAACGTCCCCCCGTTCATCAGAGATGAAGTGCTGGAGAGAGAACTCTCCAGGCTTGGAAAAATAGTGTCCCCTATTAAAAAAGCCCTGTCTGGGTGTAAATCTAGCAGCAGCCTGACAATCACTCGGCAGAAAAGAAAATCTGAAGTCGACAGTAAAGGCTCAATAGCAAAGAAGGTTACAGTCAGCAAAGACAAACAGAAGCAGACTGTGAAGGAGTCGATGGCGGAGTATGACTCCAGTGTGGAAGGCCGTTTAGATGTCTCACTGAACAAAATGACCCCAGGAGAGCTGAATAAACAGATTTATGGGGTTGAGAAAATCAAACTGTTTCTACAGAAAACAAAGAATGTAAAAGGGATAAAAGTTGAAAGTTTCTTTCCAGACAAAGAGGCTTTTCTTAACTCAGTCAAGTCACAGCTGAGGGCCAAAGGAAGAGAGGGTTTAACTGAGCAGGAGGTTTACAGGTTGAGAACATCAGACATGAACTTAATGAAGAAGATGGAGAGGAATCAAACTAAAGGTTTTCTTTTTCTCAGTCTGTGTGTGCTGTCTGGTTGTCTCCTTTTTATTTCTTCAATGAGGGATTTAAAGTTGCTTCATTGAATTTAAATGGAGCTGCAGACATCAGGAAGAGGATGCAGCTATCTGAGCTGATGAAGCTGAAAAGTGTTGTTTGTCCAGGAAACACACAGCGACAGGTCCAGTGAAACTGACTGGAGATCAGAATGGGACGGGGAGGTCGTGTTAAGCTCCTTGACCTCCGTGAGCGGGGGGTAGCCGTCCTCTTTTCTAAAAAGTTTCTGCCGACTTCTTCTGAACTTAAGGAAGGCTGATGATGGTCAGAGCCAAGTTTGAGTGTTTCACTCTCACATTCATTAATGTATATGCTCCAAATGTCGGCTCAGAGTCCGTTTTATTAATCCTCTCAGTGACACTCTGACTAGCTGTGGTTCAGATGAGTTTTTGTTTTTAGGGGGAGATTTTAATTGGACTCAGAATGATTCTTTGGACAGGAATCATGTTGAACCGCATGCTGCTTCAAAAAAGGCAATTAATGAAGTAATAAAAACACATGATTTGGTGGACGTTTGGAGGAGGTTGCACACTGAAGACCGACAGTACACCTGGGCGCATACAAGAGAAAAGTTTATTTCTTTGGCTCGACTGGACGGGTTTTATTGTTCTAAACATCATTTTAGTGTTTTTAAGATGTGTAGCATTTTACCTGTACATTTTAGTGATAATTTTTTAGTGGTCTGCAGTGCTTTTATTGCAAAAACTGAAAAACGCATACTGGCATTTTAACACCAATTTACTCAGTGATGCTAATTTCAAAGATGTTGTGGTTTATTTCTGGAAGGTGCATAGGGCTGAAAGGAACAGTTTTGTTTCTTTAAGACAATGGTGGGACTGTGGGAAGGTTAAAATCAAACAGCTCTGTCTACAGTACACTCTGAATGTCCTGAGGGACATTACTAGATCAGTGACGACTCTAGAGACTGAGTTGGTGGAACTTTTAGGATTGATTGAGTCCACAGGAAATCGAGAGCTAAATCTAAAGAAGCTTTGTTAGCAGACCTGCTGGGCGCCAAAGCCCAGGGAGCACTGGTTCGTTCACGTTTCCAGAGCATCAACCAGATGGACGCTCCGTCCAAGTTGTTCTTTGGCTTGGAAAAGACAAATAGACAGAGCAGGTACATCCATATATTACAGTCAGCTGATGGGAAAGAACTCACGGAGCCTCATGAGATCCGGAGACGGGTGGTGCAGTTTTACTCTGAGCTGTATAAAGCGCAGCATGTGGAGCATGAACAGCTGTTTGAGTGTTTCAGTGAAGGCCTGCACAGAATCTCCAGAGATAGCCTGAGTTAGCCTCTGGTAGCCGTCCCCCGGCATCCCCTGTGCAGCCAGGAAAGGGGGGGGGCTGGGTGACTGTCCGAAGGAGGAATAGTCGTAAGCATTCAAAGTCCACGGGGCATCATCAACCTGTTCACGTTTCTAACAGATTTTCCCCACTCAGCGACACACCCGCTGAGAAACCAACTCTGATCATTGGCAGCTCCATTTTGAGAAACGTGAAGTTAGCGAAGCCAGCGGCCATAGTTAAGTGCATCCCTGGGGCCAGAGCGGGCGACATTGAGTCTTATTTGAAACTGCTGGCTAAGGATAAACGTAAATACAGTAAGATTGTTATCCACGTCGGCGGTAATGACTCCCGGTTACGCCAATCGGAGGTCACTAAGATTAATGTTGAGTCGGTGTGTACATATGCAAAAACAATGTCGGACACCGTAGTTTTCTCTGGACCCCTGCCAAATCTGACCAGTGATGACATGTATAGCCGCCTATGTATGTCTTGTTCTTAGTCTTTCGCACCCAAGTTGGAAATCACTGCAACCAATTCTTTTTTGTTATAGTGTACCGAGCACTTGGCCCGTATTCTGAATTCTTATCTGAATTTGCAGAGTTTTTGTCAACTTTAGTCCTTAAAACAGACAAAGTTATTATTGTAGGGGATTTTAATATTCATGTGGACGTTGAGAATGACAGCTTCAGTACTGCATTTATCTCTTTGTTAGATTCCATTGGCTTCTCTCAGAGTGTTCATGAACCGACTCACTGTTTTTAACCACACCCTCGACCTTGTTTTGGTGTATGGTATTGAAATTGAAAATTTAGTGGTGTTTCCACAGAATCCCTCTTTATCCGACCACTGTTTGATAACTTTTGAATTTGTATTGCTGAACTACTCGCCATTGGGCAAAAATTTCTGTACAAGATGTCTGTCTGATAGTGCTGTAGCTAAATTTAAGGATGCGATTCCATCAGCTCTAATTTCATTATCTAGTCACAAAGTAACGGAGGACTCCTATGCTAATTTCAGTCCCTCCCAAATCGATCATCTTGTTGATAGTGCTGCAGGCTCGCTGCGAATGACACTCGACTCTGTAGCCCCTCTAAAAAAGAAAATACTAAAACAAAGACGGTTAGCTCCATGGTATAACACTGAAACTAGCAAATTAAAGCAAATATCGCGGAAACTTGAGAGGAATTGGCGTTCCACCAAAGTGGAAAATTCGCGTTTAATTTGGCAAGATAGTCTTAAAACTTATAGGAAGGCCCTCCGTAATGCCAGAGCAGCGTACGGCTCGTCATTAATAGAGGAAAATAGGAACAACACCAGATTTCTTTTCAGCACTGTAGCCAGGCTGACAGAGAGTCACAGCTCTATTCCCATAGCTCTCAGTAGTTACGACTTCATGAGCTTCTTTAATGATAAAATTCTAGCTATTAGAGACAAAATTCACCAAGACCTGCCCTCAATTGGCACCAACTTATCTCTTAACTCAGGAACCTTAGAAACAGCTGTAGAACCAGATACATGTTTAGACTGTTTTGCTTCCCTCAATCTTTACCAACTAACTTCAATAATTTCTTCATCTAAACCATCAACCTGCCTCTTAGACCCCATCCCGACTAGGCTGCTTAAAGATGTTTTACCCTTAGTCAGCACCTCTATACTAGATATGATCAATCTATCTCTATCAACAGGCTATGTACCACAGTACTTTAAAGTAGCTGTAATTAAACCTCTTCTGAAAAAGACCAAACTTGATCCGGATGTTTTAGCCAACTATAGACCTATATCTAACCTTCCATTTCTCTCTAAGGTTCTGGAGAAAGCAGTTGCTGTGCTAAACAGCTGTGTGACTTTCTACAGAGCAATAGTTTATTTGAGGATTTTCAGTCAGGATTTAGAGTTCATCATAGCACAGAGACAGCACTGCTGAAAATTACTAACGACCTCCTTATTGCATCAGACAAAGGACTTGTCTCTGTACTGGTTTTATTAGATCTTAGTGCTGCATTTGATACCATTGACCATCAGATCCTATTGCAGAGACTAGAATATTTCATTGGCATTAAAGGAACCGCTCTAAGCTGGTTTAAGTCCTATTTATCAGATCGATTTCAGTTTGTACATGTTAACGATGAGTCCTCCATGCATGCCAAAGTTACTCATGGAGTTCCTCAAGGATCTGTCCTCGGACCAATCCTCTTCACTTTATATATGCTTCCTTTAGGCAATATTATCAGGAAACATTCCATAAGCTTTCATTGTTATGCAGATGATACTCAGTTATATCTATCGATCAAGCCAGATGAAACTCATCAGTTAGCTAAACTTCAAATGTGCCTTCAGGATGTTAAAACCTGGATGACCTGTAATTTTCTCATGTTAAACTCAGATAAAACTGAAGTTATTGCTCTGGGGCCTAAGCACCTCCGTGACGCATTATCCAAAGATATAGTTTCCCTGGATGGCATCGCCTTGGCCTCCAGCACCACTGTGAGGAATCTTGGAGTTATCTTTGATCAGGACATGTCGTTTAAGTCTCACATTAAGCAAATTTCAAGGACCGCCTATTTTCACTTACGTAATATTGCGAAAATCAGGAATATCCTGTCTAAAAATGATGCAGAAAAACTAGTCCATGCATTTGTTACTTCTAGGCTGGATTACTGCAATTCCTTATTATCAGGCTGCTCGAAAAAGTCCATTAAGACTCTTCAGCTGATCCAGAATGCTGCAGCCCATGTTCTGACAGGAACCAGGAAAAGAGATCATATTTTTCCTGTTTTAGCTTCTTTGCATTGGCTTCCAGTAAAATCCAGAATAGAATTTAAAATCATTCTTCTTACCTACAAAGCTCTTAATGGTCAGGCACCATCTTATCTTAAAGAGCTCATAGTACCTTACTACCCCACCAGAGCACTGTGCTCCCAGAATGCAGGGTTACTTGTGGTTCAAGGAGTCTTCAAAAGTAGACTAGGAGCCAGAGCGTTCAGCTATCAAGCTCCTCTCCTGTGGAACCAGGTTCCAGTTTGGGTTCAGGAGGCAGACACCATCTCCACATTTAAGAGTAGGCTTAAGACTTTCCTCTTTGATAAAGCTTATAGTTAGGGCTGGCTCAGGTGAGTCCTGAACCATCCCTTAGTTATGCTGCTATAGGCCTAGACTGCTGGGGGATTTCCTATGATGCACTGAGCTCCTCTCTCCTCTACTTTCTCTCCCTCTGTATGCAACCTCATCCCATTATTGCATGTTACTAACACAACTTCTCCCCTTTCTGGTAGTCTTGTGCTTTCTCGTCTCTCTCCTCTTTCCTATCACTTCCTGCAGGTTTTCTGGCTCTGGAGCTGTGGAGTCTGGATCTGTGGTTGCGGGTCACCTGCTGCAATGACTATTGTTGCTAGTCTTATTGTTATCATTGTTATTATAATCATTAACATTACGATGGTTACCATTAACACTATTATAAATATCTGTACCATTTTTCATTTAGTCTATAGCAACATTACCTTCACTGTCTGTACCTCTGTGTGTATATTGTGTAGGCTGCCTCTCTCTCTCTCTCTCTCTCTCTCTCTCTCTCTCTCTCTCTCTCTCTCTCTCTCTCTCTCTCTCCCCCTTCACCCCAACCGGTCGAGGCAGATGGCCGCCCACCCTGAGCCATGGTTCTGCTCGAGGTTTCTGCCTCTTAAAAGGAAGTTTTTCCTTGCCTCTGTCACCTAGTGCTTGCTCTTGGTGGGAACTGTTGGGCTTCTGTAAATATCATCACAGAGTACGGTGTAGACCTGCTCTTTTATGAAAAGCGCTGTGAGATAACTGTTGTTGTGATTTGGCGCTATATAAATAAAATTGAATTGAATGACCATCCTGAGCTGGAGGAGCCTCTGGTTTTGGAAGAGCTGCATGCTGCCCTGCAGGGGATGGATGGAGGGAAGGCCCCGGGTATTGACGGTCTTCTTGTCGAGTTCTACAAGACCTTCTGGAAAGAGCTTGGTCAGGACTTGTTAGATGTGTTCAATGAAAGTTTTGAAAATCAGACCCTGCCTCTGAGCTGCAGGACAGCTGTGATAACCCTGCTGCCGAAGAAAGGAGACCTTCAGGACGTCAGAAACTGGCGCCCAGTCTCCCTCCACTGTTCGGTCTATAAGATCTTGTCCAAGGCTCTGGCTAACCGGTTGAAGCAGGTGATGGAGGAGATCGTTCACCAGGATCAGTCATACTGTATTCCTGGTAGGTCCATCACAGACAACGTGTCGTTAATCGGGGATGTTTTGGATGTCTCTAGTTCTTTGGGCACTGACCTTGGTCTCATTTCGTTAGACCAAGAAAAAGCCTTTGACAGGGTTGAGCACCTTTATCTTTGGAAAGTTCTGGAGCGTTTTGGTCTCATTGCTATGATAAAAGTTTTGTACCGAGACATTCAGAGTGTGCTGAAGGTTAACGGGGGTCTGAGTGCACCCTTCACAATAGGCAGGGGTGTCAGACAGGGCTGTCCTCTGTCTGGGATGCTATATACATTGTCCATTGAACGCTTGCTACACAGAATCCGGTCCTGTATTCATGGTTTGGTTTTACCAGGTTTTAACACACCACACGTTTTATCTGCTTACGCTGATGATGTCATGCTCCTGGTTAGAAATCAAGCTGAAATTAATATTGTTGGAAATATTGTGTCTGAGTTTGGTCTTATCTCTGCTGCAAAAGTAAATTGGACAAAAAGTGAAGCTCTAGCAGTTGGAAACTGGTTGGTGGTCTTCCGGTCCTGCCGGGGGGGTTGCGATGGAGAAATGATGATATAAAGTATCTAGGTATTTATCTTGGCAAAGAAGAAATGGTGAAAAGGAACTGGGAGGGCATGATAGAGATGATGAAAGGAAGGTTGAACAAGTGGAAATGGCTGCTTGCTCAGATGTCCTTTAGAGGAAGAACTCTAGTAATCAACAACCTTGTAGCTTCAGCACTGTGGCATCGTTTAGCTTACAGGTTACACTTTTTTACAAAAAGAAGAAGGGGGGCAAGGCCTGGTACACCTAGCAAGCAGAGTGGCAACTTTTCGATTTCAATTTGAACACAGAGATATCTGACTGGTTTTAAATACCCAGTGTGGAAAGAGTTTGCAAGCAGCATTTTAAGGAGAGAAGACAGGTTAGGACTTGACACTGCTTTGTTTTTAATGGATGTTGGTTATTTAAATCTGTCTGTATTGCCTGATTTTTATAAGGGAGTTTTTAAGGCCTGGCACCTTTTTAAGAAGAGACGGTTGGAGCCGTCAGTCTCCCTGTACTGGTTACTGAACGAGCCTCTGATCGGTGGATCCACAATGGACATACAGGACAGTGGTACACCAGGCCTCCATCACACGCTCCGTTCTGCTGGCGCTACAACTCTCAGACGGATAGTGGATGTAGCTGGACCTGGTTTTATGAACACTGAGAAATGATGGTATAAAGTATCTAGGTATTTATCTTGGCAAAGAAGAAATGGTGAAAAGGAACTGGGAGGGAATGATAGTGACGATGAAAGGAAGGTTGAAAAAGACGCACTGATTGAACTAAAATCGGTGTGTCACGTAAGGAACATTGTGAATGGTTGGACTAACAAACTAACAGCAGGGGATAATGAGCTGTTGAAGATGTACCGGAAAGATGAGGAAGCTCCGGACGAAGAGGACCCTTTTCCGGAGTTGGGACTGGTACCCGACCTCGACCGTTCATTGATTTTTAGAGTGCAGCAGACTGGGGGAACTGTTCAATGTGTTGGGGTGCTTGTTTTCTTCTTTTAATGAAGTGTGGTCTAACACTGCTTTTGTTTTTGGAGCAGCTTACAGGAAGACCAATGCAACAAAGTGGCAACTGTTTTATGCATTTTTGCATAATGCATGTTTTTATTTTAGGAGAAGCCAAACTGTCCATATACATGAGTAGAAAGAAGCAGGTAGAAGGACGGCTGTGTGGAGACGTAGTCCCTGTGTTCACCTCTCTGGTCAAAGCCAGAGTGTTAGTGGATTTTAAGTTCCATCAGCTGATGAACAGCTTGGATGAGTTTGTATGTCAGTGGTGTTATGATGATGTCATCTGTTCTGTGGTGGATGAAGAAGTCAGTTTTAGTCGTGTTTTCAGCTAATTTGATGTTTTTATTTGTTTTCTTTTCTCTAAATGTCAACCGTTTGATTCTTTGACTTATTGAATGTTCTTATGTTTGTGAATCAGTGATTTTTTATTAAAGTGGGTTTAAAAAGTCAAAAAAAAGTCTCCCCCTCGCCCCCTCTTTCTCTCTTGTGTAGGGAATGCATGGGAGGGTGATCTAGGTGAGAGGAAATTTTGTAATTTTTCCACTGTTTCGTGCTTCTTCTTGTAATCGATTATTTTTGAAAAAGAAAAAAAAACTTTAAAAAAAACTGAGTTTGTTTTCTGTGTCTCACACTCAAGCGAGTGTGAGACGTCAGGCCTGTCGCTCCGGCATGGGATCAGGTGTGTGACCCAGGCAGGTGTGCCGGTAGAAGATGTGTTACTGGACGTGGCAGAGCGCCTGGGCCATGAGAACATCATGTTGGCGTCTCGGATGAACAAGGCCGTAGTGATATTTTTAAAGGAAGAAAATCTGGTTGATGGTTTGATTGAGAGCGGGATATCGGTAAGTGGCACATTTGTTTCTGTTCAACCTTTAGTTTCAATCACGACGAAGGTGACGGTTTCTAACGTGTTCCGACTTTTATTCCTGATGCAGACATTGAGCGAGAGCTTTCTCGATTTGGAAAACTTGCCAGTGGAATTAGAAGGTTTCACTTGGTTGTAAAAATGCTTTAAAGCATGTGTTGTCGTTTAGGCGACAGGTGTACATGTTTTTAAATGAACCGACGCTGAATATCTCCTTTCGCTGTGTATTTGAGGGCAAGTCGTACATGATGTACGCGAGCACGGGAGAGATGCGGCGCTTTGATTGCGGGAGTATTGGACATGTTAGGCTGTCTTGTCCTCATAGAGTTGAATCTGAGAATGAAGCAGGCCCTAGCAATACTTCAGATAAGAGGAAGGAAAATGAAGTGCTAAAGAGTAATGTACCAAATGAAGTAGCAGTGGTGAATAATGAAGGTCAGAATGTGGATTCAAATTTGAAGGCAGGAACGAATTTAGAAGATCCATCCCCTAATATTGAAAAAGATACAGAGGAAGCTTCTGGTAGTAAGACAAAACAGGAAAGATTGAAGAGAGTTAATGCAGTAACTGATGTGGCTGTTGAGAGAAGCACTGTGGTACAGGGGTCTGGGCAGGGTGATACTGTGGAGAGGTCAGAGAATATAAGCCAGACGAATGATGACGCAAACGGTTTGAAAGGTAAGTTTTGGAAAGAGGAAAGATAGTATCTTTGATTAAGAAGGTGCATCAGACATGTTTGATGAGGAAATGGAAGATGATGATGATGATGATGGTGGTGGGTTGTCTGATTTCTCAGATGTGTCAGATGTTTCGCAAGTGAGCTGTGAGCAGGTTTATTCACTAGATGAAATAAATAAATTCCTGGATGAAACCTTTGGAAAATCTGTAGATGTACGGAATTATTTTCTGATCTGAAGAGGTTTGAGACTTCTGTTCGTTATTGGCAGAGGAAGGTTGGAAAAGATGAACTCAGTCAGAGAAAGAGATTTTGTTTAAAGAAGTTTCTTGCAAAACTGCGAAGGGATAAAACCCCTATAAAACGTAAACTCAAATAATTGAATTAATGGATTACATATCACTCAGGATGATTTTACTACACTCTTTGTTTCTTTCTGTCACTCTTTTCTATCTCTTTATATTTTCTATGGAGATGATAAGGGTCGCTTCTTTAAATTTAACGGAGGGAGAGACGGGAGCAAGAGAGCAATGGTGGCAGAATTAATTAATATTAAGAATGTAAATGTTTCTTTTTTGCAAGAAACACATACAGACTGTAGTAATGAAGTAGAGTGGTCTAGATGGTGGGAGGGGGAGAGCGTCTTCAGTCACGGCTCAAATTTGAGTGCTGGAGTAGCTATTCTTTTTTCAAAAAATTTGAATTTGAAAATTTTGTCAACTGAAGAAATAGAAAAGGGTAGAGTTTTAATGGTTGCTGGAGAAATAAATGACTTAAAAGTTATTTTCATAAATTTATGCTCCAAACAATGGCTCAGATCGTGTGGAAGTGTTTAGGAAGTTGCAGAGTGCATTAAGAAAATGTGATAATTATTCTTGCATAATAATGGGAGATTGGAATTGCACCACAAATTGATAAGAGAATTACACAGTATACATGGGTTAAAATACTAGACTCTAATGTAACTGGAGCAAGATTAGACAGATATATATAAGTAAAACAAGTGTGAATAGAGTATCTATCTAACATTTTCCCTAACGGTTTTTCAGATCATCATATTGCAACCATAGATTTTAACATTACTACTTTAGCACGCCCAAGGTTTCACTGGCATTTCAATACTAAATTGTTGCAGGATAGGTCTTTTAGTGAAAAGTTTGGTGATTTTTGGAAATTGTGGAAGTTGAATAAAGGTAGTTTTGAAAATGTAACACAATGGTGGAGGTGGGGAAAACACAGATAAAGGTTTTTTGTCAATCTTTCCTACAATACTACTGTGTGTGTTAAAAAGAAAATTGAGCAGTTGGAGAAAGAAATTATTGGTATGGAAAATGTGATGGATCATGTAAATGTTTTGGGTGTATCCAATGATTAAGGAGGAAAGAGCAAGGGCGTTTAATTCGAGCAAGAATTTCTTCTATCAAGGACATTGAGTCTCCCACTTTATTTGCGCAGCGCATACTTTACCTGCGCAAGGAAAATGGAACTTTAACATCAAATCCGACAGAGATGAGGAAAATGGCAATGGATTTTTATGCTGATTTGTATGGACATATTGACTGTGACTCTGAGAACATGGCACAATTATTACAAGGACTTCCAAAGTTGCAACCTGGGGATAAGAAAGAGCTCGACACGATGATCAGCCTTAATGAACTTTCAGATGCAGTTCACCAACTCTCCACAGGGCGTGCGCCAGGAATAGATGGTTTGCCTGCTGAGTTTTATAAAACTTTTTGGACTGTTTTAGGTGAAGATTTTTGTGAAGTTTGTTGCGAATGTTTTGAAAAGGGATTGTTACCAACTAGCTGTCAGAGGGCTGTGATCTCTCTTTCACCAAAAAGCAAACTTCTTGTATTCCGGGTTGTACAATCATGGACAATCTGTTTTTAATAAGATATGTTATTGATGTGTCTATTAATGAAAATTGTAACGTTGGATTTTTGTCCATTGATCAGGAAAAAGCTTTTGATCGGTGGGTCATGAGAACATTTTTAAAGTTTTGGAATCATTTGGGTTTGGGAAATGTTTTATTTCATGGATCCAATTGTTGTATAAAGGGGCTTCAGTAATGCTTAAGATGGGAAATGGTTTGACTTATCCATTGCCGGTGAAAAGGGGTATTCGACAGGGGTGTCCTCTCTCAGGGCAACTCTACAGCCTAGCAATCGACCCCCGTTATGCAAATTAAGAAATGGATTGAAGGGTTTTATGGTTCCAGGTGATCCAAGGGAGTCGAGATGTTCTGTGTCGGCTTATGCTGATGATGTAATATTTTGTTACTGAGAAAGAGATATGCGAATATTATTAAAGCGTCTTCAGCTAAAGTCAATTGGGGGAAAGTAATGGTTTTATTGTGGGCCAGTGGGAAAATGTGGGCCAACTCCACTTCCAGGGGGTTTGCATTGGGGAAGGGAAGGTATAAAAATCTCGAAGTGTTTTTAGGAGTAGAAAACTATAGAAAAAAGAACTGGGAGGGTTTGCTGGAGAAGGTGTCTTAAGTTGTCTAAATGGAATGGCTATTACCAGAGCTATCCTACAGGGGTAGAGTTTTGGTTACAAATAACCTGGCCGCCTCCACGTTATGGCACAGACTTAACGTTTTAGAGCCACCAGATGATATTGTTAAAAGTATCCAGAGAAAGCTGGTGGAGTTCTTTTGGTCAGGACAGCACTGGATTCCTGTGTCAGCTCTGTATCTTCCAACTCAAGAGGGGGGACAAGGTCTGATTGACATAAGGAGCAGGATCGGCACCTTTCGATTACAGGCAGCGCAGAGACTGCTGTATGAGGAGGACGTGGGGTGGACAGATGTGGCGTGCGCTCTGTTGAGAAGAACATCGAATCTGGGAGATGACAAGCAGCTGTTTTTACTGAAAGTTAATGAACTGGATTTTAATCATTTGACTTCATTCTACCAGTCCATGCTAAAAGTGTGGAACAGGACATTTTCTGTGACCAGAGAGATTTTGCGACCGCAGGACTGGATTATGGGAGAACCCCTGTTTCATAACTCTTTGATACAAACAAACATTTTGTCTTCAAGCAGTGTGAGGAACTGTCTGATCAGAGCGGGATGTACGAAGATCGAACATCTAAGGGATGACAATGGGTGGAGGACAGCAGTTTCAATTCAACACAAGACAGGAATACGTTCTTTACGTCTCTTGGATCAGATGTTGGATGAAGTGCGCTCAGCGCTGCCTGGAGCCTGCAGAGAAGCATTACGAGCGTCTACGCAGGGATGGAGCTGCAGCTTTGCAGCAATACGGGTCTCTGCTGCACAGGAAAGGCCGGATGATGAAGATTCTTTTGTGTCCTTTAAAACTCCAGAGTTGAGATTATTTCAAGACATTAGCAAAAAGGCACTTTACACTGTGTGTGTTAAAGTGTCTCATCAAAGAGTTAAAACATGGAGGTGGACAGAAGTGTTTGGGCCAGGCTTCAGAGGATGCTGGAGATCTCTGTACAAACCTCCTATTGAGAACGTACAGCAGATTTCCAGTGGAGACTGATGTATGGTATAATAGCTGCGAACAGACACGTGGCGCACTTGAATCCAGAAGTAGGGAGGGAATGTCCTTTTTATGGAACGGAGGAAACGGTTGATCACTTGTTTATCCAGTGTGAAAGGTTAAGAGATCTTTTTAACTTTTTAGAGGTTTGTTTTGAAAGCATGGGTGAGGAATTTTCCTATCAAGTTTTTATTAGTGGTCCAAAGTACAGAGTCAGGATAGAAGAAAAGTGGTTTTGTTAAATTACCTTGTGGGAACAGCCAAGATGGCAATTTGGAAGACGCGAAAAAACTGGTTGGGTTGATGCAGAGAGAGTTCTGAAGGGGATGGTGGCTGCTCGCATTAAAATTGAGTTTGGTTATTTCAAATTAGTCAATAATATTATGGATTTTTCTGCAATATGGTCAGTGGGGACGTTTTTGTGTGAGGTTGGGGAGGATGAAATGTTGGTTTTAAAGATGTAATGTAAGGGCTGCAATATGTATTGATTGTATTGTGTTTTAATTTATTATTTATTTATTTATATTTATGGAGGGTTTTTTTTTGGATGACATATTGGAATGACATGATAAATGATAAAATAAATAACTGGGAAACTGGGAAAAAAGTGAAGCCATACTAGTTGGAAAATGGCCAAAAGGTGAACCAAGGGTTCCTGATGGACTAAACTGGACAAGAGATGGTTTTAAATATCTAGGAGTCTTTGTAGGAGATGAAAATGTTGTAAAAAAGAATTTTGAAGGCACTGTTGAAAAGATCAAAGGGCGACTGGATAGTGGAGGTTTTTACTCCCTAAATTTCCTATAAAGGCAGAATTTTGATCATAAACAATCTGGTTGCTTCTGCACTTTTACACCGCCTAGCTTGTATAGATCCCCCAGTAGATGTACTGACGAAAATCCAGTCAATGTTAATCGATTTCTTCTGGGACAGAATGCACTGGGTATCAAAAAGTGTGTTGTATTTATCAAAGACGAAGGAGGACTTGGGTTGATACACTTGCAGAGCAGAACGGCTGCATTTCGTCTGCAATACGTACAGAGACTTTTGAAGTGCTCCTCAGAGTCCAGTTGGATGGCGGCTGCCTGTGCGATCCTCCGGAATATCGAAGGGCTAGGACTGGACAAAACTTTATTCTGGTTGGACTCTCAAAGACTGAAAATATCTAATTGTCCAGTTTTTTATCGTAACTTATTAAAAGTTTGGTCTCTGTTTAAGAAAAGTAGGGAAAGCAATGTTGCTTCTCTGTTTTGGCTACTTCGAGAACCATTGGTCGGTGTGGCTCACGTTTGGATTTATCACGTGAGTTTTCTTTTGCCATACCAGAAAGGACTTTGTGTAACGCCAAGCTGACAGAAATTGGTCATCTACATCAAATAGCAGGACCTGCTTTTAGGAATGTGACCGCGATTGCTGAGCATCTAGGACTCAAATCATGCCGTATTGTAGAAAAAGCACTTGAAAAGTGGAGATCAGCCCTCACTGAGGAAGAGACAGAACTGCTGGATCATTACTCACAGGGGTTAATAAACCCTGATTGTAAAGACCCTTTTCCGAAGTTGGGTATTTCTCCCATTTTGGGAGAACACAACAGCATGTTTTTACATTGTAAAGAAATAATGATTGTGGGTTCAAATGTTGTACTTGGGAAAGAATTGTACAAGGTTTGTGTAAAAAGTTTTTAATAAGAAATGTTTAGATAACAAGTGTGATACACCATGGCGAAATATACTTAATCTTGCTGTCGATGGAGAGCCTTGTATAAGTCACCATTAATCAAAAAAACTGGGGATTTACAGTGGAGAGTGTTACATGGTGCTATTGCAGTAAATGCATTCGTCTCCTTGATCAATTCTGAAGTGACTGAAGGCTGCCCTTTTTGTTTGGAAAAAGAGACTATTTTTCATGCTTTTATGCACTATGGGAGGTTAAAACCTTTATTTGATATTTTGAGAAAAGTTTTTGATTCTTTTAATGAGTTTTTTTCAATGAAAGTGTTTATTTGTCGATTTAAATATGTGAAGAAATTTCGTCATAAGTGTCAGTTGTTGAATTTCTTGATAGGTCAGGCAAAAATGGTGATTTATACCACAAGGAAAGAAAAAATTGAGCAAAATGTTTGTAACAGTTTGGTAGCAATTTTTATAAAATTAGTCAAATCTAGGATTTTGATTGATTCATTATTATAGATTAATGCATGATTTTTTTATCCTTTGAGGTAAGATGGTGTCTAAATAAGGTCCTTTGTGAAATTGTTGAAGAAGAATTGCTGTTTTCTATCTTTTAAGATTTTTTATTGGTCTTTAAATTAATGATGTTGTTTGGCAGTTTGTAATAGTTATTGTGTATATTGTAATTAAAAAGGGTTTTGAAAATCAAAAAATCAAATCTCTCGGTCGTTGTCTCTCTTCCCCTCTCTCTCCCCTCCCCCCCATCTCTCCCCCCTCCCTCTTTGTCGTTGTGTCTCTCTCCTCTCTCTCTCCCCCCTCTCTCTCTGTCGTGTGTCTTCTCTCCCCCTCTCTCTCTGTCGTTGTGTCTCTCCCCCTCTCTCCCCTCCCCCCTCTCTCTCTCCCTCTCTCCTCTCTCCCTCCCCCCACTCTCTCTCTGTCGTTGTGTGTCTCTCTCTCCCCCTCTCTCCCCCCCACTCTCTCTCTGTCGTTGTGTCTCTCTCTTCCTCTCTCCCCCTCTCCCCCTCTCTCTCTGTCGTTGTCTCTCCTCTCTCTCTCCTCTCCCCCACTCTCTCTCTGTCGTTGTGTCTCTCTCTCCTCTCTCCCCTCTCCCCCCTCTCTCTCTGTCGTTGTGTGTCTCTCTCTCCCCCCTCTCCCCCTCTCTCGCTGTCTGTCTCTCTCTCCCCTCTCTCTCCCCTCTCTCTCTGTCGTTTTCTCTCTCTCCCTCTCTCTCCCCTCTCCACCACTCTCTCTGTCGTTGTGTCTCTCTCCCCTCTCTCTCTCTCTCTCCCCCCCTCTCTCTCTGTCGTTGTCTCTCTCTCCCCCCCTCTCTCTGTCGTTGTGTCTTCTCCCCCTCTCTCTCCCCTCTCCCCCCCTCTCTCTCTCCCTCTCTCTCTCTCTCCCCTCCCCCCACTCTCTCTCTGTCGTTGGTGTCTCTCTCTCCCCCTCTCCCCCCCACTCGCTCTCTGCGTTGTGTCTCTCTCTCTCCTCTCTCCCCTCTCCCCCTCTCTCTCTGTCGTTGTCTCTCTCTCTCTCTCCCCCTCCCCCCCCACTCTCTCTCTGTCGTTGTGTCTTCTCTCTCTCTCTCCCCTCTCTCCCCTCTCTCTCTGTCGTTGTGTGTCTCTCTCTCCCCCCTCCCCCCTCTCTCGCTGTCGGTCTCTCTCTCCCTCTCTCTCTGTCGTTTTCTCTCTCTCCCCTCTCTCCCCTCTCCACCCCACTCTCTCTCTGTCGTTGTGTCTCTCTCCCCTCTCTCTCTCCCCCCTCTCTCTCTGTCGTTGCTCTCTCTCCCCCCCTCTCTCTCTGTCGTTGTGTCTCTCCCCCTCTCTCTCCCCTCTCCCCCCTCTCTCTCTCCCCTTCTCTCTCTCTCCCCCCCCCACTCTCTCTCTGTCGTTGTGTGTCTCTCTCTCCCCCTCTCTCCCCCCCCACTCTCTCTCTGTCGTTGTGTCTCTCTCTCCTCTCTCCCTCTCCCCCTCTCTCGTCGTTGTCTCTCTCCTCTCTCCCCCTCTCCCCCCCACTCTCTCTCTGTCGTTGTGCTCTCTCTCTCCTCTCTCTTTCTCTCCCCCTCTCTCTCTGTCGTTGTGTCTCTCTCTCCCCCTCTCTCTCCCCCCTCCCCCCCACTCTTCTGTCGTTGTGTCTCTCTCTCTCTCTCTTTCTCTCCCCACTCTCTCTGTCGTTGTGTCTCTCTCTCCTCTTCTTTCTCTCTCCCACTCTCTCTGTCGTTGTGTCTCTCTCTCCCCCTCTCTCTCCCCCCCTCCCCCCCTCTCTTGTTCGTGTGTCTCTCTCTCTCTCTCTTTCTTCCCCCCACTCTCTCTGTCGTTGTGTCTCTCTCTCTCCTCTCTCTTTCTCTCCCCCACTCTCTCTGTCGTTGTGTCTCTCTCCCCCTCTCTCCCCCTCTCTCTCCCCTCTCTCCCCCCCCCCCCCACTCTCTCTCTGTCGTTGTGTCTCTCTCTCCCCCCCTCCCCCCCACTCTCTCTGTCTCTCGCCGTTTTAATGTTAAATTATTACAAGATCTTAATTTCAAATTGTTTTGGGCTTACTGGAGATCTCAGAAAGATGATTTTCTTTCCCTGGCTCAGTGGTGGGAGGTAGGAAAAGCTCAAATGAGGGTGTTTTGTCAGGAATACACAGCCAGTGCCACAACAAACATCTAGAGAGCTGTGCAGGAGTTAGAGGGCCAGATAAGAGACTTGGAAAATGCCTTACGAACAGATCAGCAAAATAATGATCTTTTACGATCTAAAAAACAGGAGCTTAACTCGTTCCTGCAGGAGAGAGCCAAAGGGGCTTTAGTCCGAGGACACTTCACCAGACTACAGGACATAGATGCACCAACCACTTTCTTCTTTAACTTAGAGAAGTCAGTTGCTTCAAAAAAACAGATGGTGTGTCTCCGCCTCCCTGATGGGAAGGTGACCACAGACCCAACGGAGATGAGGAAGCATGCAGTGGACTTTTATACAGACTTGTTCAGGGCAGACGGCTGTGATGTGGACTCTGCTGCGGAGCTTCATCAGGGGCTTCCTCAGCTGGGTCCAGGAGATCAGGAGGGACTCTGGGTTTGGACATAACTCTTGATGAACTGACTGCTGCTGTGTCTCAGATGGCGTCTGGCAAGGCTCCAGGAATAGAGGGTCTACCATCAGGCTTTTTAAAAACAATTCTGGACCATCATGGGACAGGACCTTCTGGACGTTTTTAAAGAGTGTTTTATAAAAGAGACACTTCCAGCATCCTGCAGGCGTGCAGTTCTGTCTCTGCTGCCTAAGAAGGGAGATTTAGCCCTTTTAAAGAACTGGAGACCTGTAGCTCTTTTATGCACGGACTATAAGATTCTCTCCAAGGTCTTATCAATATATAATATACGGGTCTTATATTGTTCCCTGTTACCAAATGCCTAGAACAGTACAACCGTTCGACCATTGAGGTTCGATTGTGGAAAATATTTGATTTATAATACGTGCAAATAGATTTCTTTTAAACATTAAGTTTAGAGAGGCAGTCTCAGAGACGCCCCCTGGGGAACCACGCCCCAGGCAACAAAAGAGCGACACGCGACCTCGCGCTCTCTTCTCTTCGCTGTTGGCTCTCTTCCCCTCTGCTCGGCTCGCTGGACGCTTCGGCACGCGTTCGGCGTGCCTCGCTGGTCGATCTGCCTTCAGTTTGTTTTTAATTTCTTTAATTTTCTTTTGTTTGTTAAAGTTATCAGTCCGTTTAGTTACACTGGACTAATTCAGGAACGACCAAGTTCCATTTTAAGCCTTTTTCGTCGAGCCAACTTCACCGAGGTCAGACCAAGCCACGTGGTCTCGCCAGCTACAACGAAGGAAACCTGAAAACAGCCGAATTGCCAGACGGAGGAGGCGTTTTCAATCAGACACGGAGAACCCCGTAGAATCCCTAGCAAAAAGCCAGGATCGGGCAGCTAGCGTGGGACCCGTGCAACAAGCCAAACAAGCAGTAAGACTGAACACACGATCTGTGATCAGATGTCCATTTTAACTCCTAAAATCATAGCATTAGTTTACTTTCATTAGCTCTTCTATGCCATATGAGTCAAATGCTTCCCACAATCGAACCACCAGGCTCATTGTTCAGTAAATGTTTATGTTCCCTGTATCCAACCATCTTTTATCACCTTAGTTAGAGAATAAATTCACTGTAATATAATCAAGAGCTGTGTGTGTTGCCTATTTCTAGTTCCTGCTAAGAGAATTGACCCTTTAGATATGAGACTGATTTAAGATAATTGAGCGATTATTAACTAACTGATCACTAGTAATAATTGTATAATTATTAAAACTATCTAAAGGTCCGGAGACTCTAGGATTATAACAACTCCAGTGGTGCCCTGAAACGAGGAATAAATTTTGATTTTATGAATCTTAAAAATTCATAATTGGGTATCAATTCTCACAAATTTATTAAAATGCATAACTAAAAATGTTTAGGTCTGCTACAATTGAAAACTGTTATTTACTTTTTAATTGGTGCAGATCAATCGTACTGTGTACCGGACAGGTCTATGTTTGATTTTAATGAGAGATGTTTTTGATATTGGCAAAGTCAACATCAATGTTGGTATCATATCTATTGAGGAGAAGGCTTTCGACCGTGTGGAGTTTCTTTTTTCTACCTTACAGGCTTTTGGTGTTGGGGAGGGTTTTCTGTCTTGGGCAAAGCTGCTGTACCGTGATGCTTGTTGTGTGGTGAAGGTGGGAGGTGGGTTGAGTGTTCCTGTACCAGTTAGGAGAGGGATCAGGCAAGGCTGCCCCATCTCAGGCCAGCTTTACAGCTTTGCTATTGAGCCTCTCCTCTGCAGGTTGAGGAGCAGACTGGGGGGGTCTTTCCCTGCCAGAGCTGTCTCAGAATCCCCCTGTTGTTGTATCAGCATATGCTGATGATGCAAATGTATTTATTTGCAATCAGGGAGACATTCAAGAGCTAGAAGAAAGTTTGGCCTTGTCTGGAAAAGCTTTCTCTGCCAAGGTGAACTGGGGAAAAAGTGAGGCTTGTTTAGTGGGGGAGTGGTGCGTGGGGAGCACTCCTGGTCTTCTTGGGAACCTTAGGTGGGGAAAAGGGGGGTATAAAAAGCCTACGAATTTTCTAGGGAGTGAGGACTTTCAGAGGCAGAACTGGGAGGGAGTGCTGGAAAAGGTAGAAGCCTAGTTGTCTAAATGGAAATGGTTGCTACCTCACTTGTCCTATAGGGGAAGAGCTCTGATGGTGAATAATCTGGTTGCATCATCTCTGTGGCACAAGCTCATCGTGCTGGTGCCACCTGCAGGCCTGTTGAAAGAGGTGCAGCGGCTCCTGGTGAACTTCTTCTGGTCCAGTCAACACTGGCTGAGGGCGTTGGTCTTGTATCTCCCTGTGGCAGAGGGAGGACAAGGACTTGTGGACATTCTGTCCAGAACCACGGCCTTCAGACTGCAGACGGCACAGAGGCTGCTGTATGGCTGCAGTCGCTGCTGGTTAGCTCTTGTTCGACTGCTTCTCTGGATAAACGGTTATTTCTGCTGAGACCATCTGAAGTTGACCTGACAGGACTCACACCTTTCTACAGCTAGGTGATTGATGCCTGGCAGACACTGACGGCCACAGGACCCCAGGCCAGGGATGTGGATCTATGAGGAGCTGCTGTTTAACAACAACTTCCTTAGAAACGCCACATTTCCCTCGGCTTCATTAAGAACTAAATTTGTTGAGGCCGGCATTATTAAACTGGGCCACCTCACAAAAGCATCCATGGAAACACTCAGTGGCATCACAAACATCAGGTCCTCCAGAGTGCTGAGTAGGATTGTAGAGGAAGTCTGGCAGTGTACATTTTTCCCTCTGAGCGTCTGTCCTGCTGCTGAGGAGTGTAGCTATTCTTAAATATATTTAAAAGTCTGTCATTTGGAAAAGCATTTTAAAATGTTGATGACTCATTCTGCACTTGATGTATTAATTTAGCGTCCAATGAAAAGATTTCTCAATATGAAGCTGCTGAAGCAGAGTGTTTCTGGAACTGGCCCCACTGATTACTGAACACAAATATATTGTAGTTTTCTCTCTGATGTCCCCGGCTGCTCTGCCTCGACTCTGTGATTCACAGTTTCCTGATGGACAGACAGCTTTACTTGTTGCTGAAGTTAGTTCGTGGTGTTTTGGAGGTCTCTGGCTCATTGGCTGTAGACCCTGGTCTGATTTCCATAGATCAGGAAAAGGCTTTTGACCGGGTTGAACACCAGGATCTGTGGCAAACTCTAGCTGCCTTTGGGTTCAGCCCAGGCTTTATAGCCCAGATCCAGGTTCTGTATAGTGACACTGCAAGTGTTCTAAAAATGAATGGGGGTCTGAGTGCTCCTTTCAGTGTTCAGAGGGGGGTCAGACAAGGCTGCCCTCTAAACTTAGAAACGATCTGAGTGGCGTTTGTTTTCCAAACTGTCGGCGTACGCTGATGATGTCATTGTGTTGGTCTTTGTACAAAGAAAGATGCAGAGCTGCAGTGGAGAATCCTTCATGGCGTTGTAGCCATGTAGTTATTAACGCTGCTGTAGAAGACAAATGTCCCTTCTGCAGTGAGAGACAGAGACGGTGTTTCACTGCTTCTCAGAGTGCATTCGTCTGACAGATTTGTTGGAAAACATTTTCAGTAGATGTGGAGAAGTTTTTCCGAAGCAGATTTTTATTTGTGGTTTTAGAGACACTCGCCGGAAGAAGAACAGATGTCAGCTACTGAACTTTGTTTCAGGACAGGCAAAGATGGCGGTGTATATGACCCGGAGACGGAAGGTGGAGGAAGGGTTAGATGTTGATGTGGTTCTTGTTTGTGAGAAAATGGTTCAGTCCAGACTGCTGTTAGGTTTCAGTTTTTACAGAGCTGCACATGACCTGGATACTTTTGAGCTGGTTTGGGGTTGTGGGGGGGCGTCTGCTCTGTGACAGAGGGGCAGTTAAGTTCTGAGATGTGCTGATCTAAACTTCTGATACACATGTAAACGCAAAGGTCTTTATTAATGTGATATAGGACGTTTATTTGTGATGTGCATATAGTAAAGAAATGTTGGTGTTAGAAGTCAAACCTCTCTCTCTCTCTCTCTCTGTCTCTCTCTCTCTCTCTCTGTCTCTCTCTCTCTCTCTCTCTCTCTACCACTTTTCAACACAAAGTGAATCCCTTGCTGCTGTCAGTCATTTAAACGTTTCCATGCTCGCAGTGATGTCACAGTTAATATCGTGGGACATTTCTGCAGCAAAACAAATAAATGGAGTTAAAAACTTGACAGGTCAGACAGAGGAAACTCTGCAGAGGAAACTTTCAACTTTTAGTGTCTGAAATGTTTGGACTCTCTGATGGAGCTCAGGACTGATCAGGAGGACGGCTGCTTTACTCCAAACAGTGTCAGCAAGCTAACACGCTATTTAAGAACAGTCCGTGTTGATGCAGTCTGCAAGTAGAAGGATCCGTCAGAACCAATCATCAGCCGGCAATCTGACAGCTGACTTAACGTTTCATCCACAGACTTAGAAATAATAAAACAAACAGACGTAACGCTCTTCCTGATTATCAGCTTCTATTCCACATCATGTTTTTAAAGAAATGATAATAAAATAGATAAATACAATGAATAAATAAATAATCTCTATTTCAACATCATACAATAACAAATATTTCCATTTTCTAAACTTCTACATTCTAAACCTTCTTCAGCTCTGAACAGATTATTAAACACTGAATGATTTCAAGCAGGAACATTGTCTTCTAACGTTACATCATTTATTCTTTATTCAGATTGAGGGGCTGCAGTCTCTCAAAGATCAGCTGTGCTTCTCTGGCCTCAGCTCTGAAGTCCAACCCCTCCCATCTGAGAGAGCTGGACCTGAGCAGGAACGAGCTGCAGGATTCAGGAGTGAAGCTGCTGTGTGGTTTTCTGGAGAGTCCACACTGCAGACTGGAGACTCTGAGGTCAGACACCATTTTTTCCTTCTGTGCTGAGATTAATATGATGTGAAAGTTGTGGTGACACTAAAGTGCAGACATAATGCTGATATTATACTGATCCACACTGAGGATCTTAATGCTAAAGTCTCTTTTCTTCTTCAGTGGTTTAGTCCATTGACTGTGGCAGAGCAATGTTGAGCTCCACATTTAAAATCTTAATATAACAAGAAACATCTCCACTGGATAATTCACTCTGAACCTCTTTGTTACGTCCCGGCTCGATGGGTAAAGAAAGCAACATAAAGTGGATCTTTTTGGTGAAAAGGTGTTTAATTGGAAAGTGAGAGTTTAACACAAATGTAGAACCACAGTAAAGGGCCTTCTGGGTTCTGCTTAAACCATAAAAATAACAGAACAAAAAGAGGTCTGAAGATCTCTCTTCAGCTCCAAATGGTTTTAAAAGCCAAAACACAAAGAGAGCAGCAGCCATAACCCTAGAGAGGCTAACAGGGGAATACTAAGACAACACAAAGGGGTCAGTAGTGAAACTAAACCTTGTCCCAGTCCCACAGCTAGAATTAATAAAGAACAAACACTCCAGATCAGGGGTCGGCTAAGAAGTCTGGCATCGGACCACATTTCTTTCAAGCTGTTAGATGGCGGGCCAGAAATGAATGTCCTTCAGAACTTTTCAAATGTCAGTCTGGAGAACCGGGACAAATCCCGGAGGTTGGTAGAAGGTTAAGCGACACGGGTCGACCCCCGTTCTCCTCGGGCCTGTTGGTCTATTCCAGATGAACGTCTGTCCCTTCCACTGACTGGAAAACGAGCTACAACAGAAAATGGAAGAGTTTCACTGAAATGCAAGTAAATGTAAAAAAGTAACGACTGGCTCTGTAGTAGTACCAGCACCAGGGCCACAGACGCTGAGACCGGGCCACAGATAGTGCAGCTGAACAGTACAGGGTTCCCATACATGGATTTATTTGTGGCGGCCGCCTCAGTATCAACGCTGACCGCCACATGTTGATTTTACATTTTTACTAGGCCTGTTAAAAATGGTATTTCTGCAGAGCGGCAACCAGCGTCTCTGTGTCTCTCTCTCTCTCTCCCTCTCTCTCTGTGTCTCTCTCTCTCCCTCTCTCTCTGTGTGTCTCTCTCTCTCTCCCTCTCTCTCTGTGTCTCTCTCTCTCCTCCCCCTCTCTCTCTCTCTCTCTCTCTCTCTCTCTCTCTCTCTCTCTGAGTGGATGCGTGAGTGTTTTTCTAAACTTTTTCTGTGTTTCATGTCGATTTAATGTGTTACTGTGTGTATTTCTAAGGTTAGTTGTTGTTGTCAGGTGTGTGTGTTTGTTTGTTGTCGGGCAGCGTTTCGCTGACGAGGAAACACGGACTAAAGATCTGTCCGGGTTTCCGCTGCTCCGTTGAGGAGTGTGCGTTAGCGGTGGCGGAGGTTGTCGGGGCCGGCAGTGTCAGATCTGCGGCCAGGATGAACGGGGCGGTGGTGATCTTTGTGGATGAAGTGGAGAAATTATTGTGGTAAATGAAACCTTCGTACCAGTGCTGCCTCTGGCCTCACCGGCCAGAAAGGTGATTTTGTGTAACGTCCCCCCGTTCATCAGAGATGAAGTGCTGGAGAGAGAACTCTCCAGGCTTGGAAAAATAGTGTCCCCTATTAAAAAAGCCCTGTCTGGGTGTAAATCTAGCAGCAGCCTGACAATCACTCGGCAGAAAAGAAAATCTGAAGTCGACAGTAAAGGCTCAATAGCAAAGAAGGTTACAGTCAGCAAAGACAAACAGAAGCAGACTGTGAAGGAGTCGATGGCGGAGTATGACTCCAGTGTGGAAGGCCGTTTAGATGTCTCACTGAACAAAATAACCCCAGGAGAGCTGAATAAACAGATTTATGGGGTTGAGAAAATCAAACTGTTTCTACAGAAAACAAAGAATGTAAAAGGGATAAAAGTTGAAAGTTTCTTTCCAGACAAAGAGGCTTTTCTTAACTCAGTCAAGTCACAGCTGAGGGCCAAAGGAAGAGAGGGTTTAACTGAGCAGGAGGTTCACAGGTTGAGGAAAATAGTGGTGAAGATCAGACATGAACTTAATGAAGAAGATGGAGAGGAATCAAACTAAAGGTTTTCTTTTTCTCAGTCTGTGTGTGCTGTCTGGTTGTCTCCTTTTTATTTCTTCAATGAGGGATTTAAAGTTGCTTCATTGAATTTAAATGGAGCTGCAGACATCAGGAAGAGGATGCAGCTATCTGAGCTGATGAAGCTGAAAAGTGTTGTTTGTCCAGGAAACACACAGCGACAGGTCCAGTGAAACTGACTGGAGATCAGAATGGGACGGGGAGGTCGTGTTAAGCTCCTTGACCTCCGTGAGCGGGGGGGTAGCCGTCCTCTTTTCTAAAAAGTTTCTGCCGACTTCTTCTGAACTTAAGGAAGGCTGATGATGGTCAGAGCCAAGTTTGAGTGTTTCACTCTCACATTCATTAATGTATATGCTCCATATGTCGGCTCAGAGTCCGTTTTTATTAATCCTCTCAGTGACACTCTGACTAGCTGTGGTTCGGATGAGTTTTTATTTTTAGGGGGAGATTTTAATTGTACTCAGAATGATTCTTTGGACAGGAATCATGTTGAACCTCATGCTGCTTCAAAAAAGGCAATTAATGAAGTAATAAAAACACATGATTTGGTGGACGTTTGGAGGAGGTTGCACACTGAAGACCGACAGTACACCTGGGTGCATACAAGAGAAAATGTTATTTCTTTGGCTCGACTGGACGGGTTTTTATTGTTCTAAACATCATTTTAGTGTTTTTAAGGCATGTAGTATTTTACCTGTACATTTTAGTGATCATTTTTTAGTGGTCTGCAGTGCTTTTATTGCAAAAACTGAAAAACGGAGTGCATACTGGCATTTTAACACCAATTTACTCAGTGATGCTAATTTCAAAGATTTTGTGGTTTATTTCTGGAAGGTGCATAGAGCTGAAAGGAACAGTTTTGTTTCTTTAAGACAATGGTGGGACTGTGGGAAGGTTAAATTCAAACAGCTCTTGTCGGGTCGGAAATAAGGACCGGCCGGGCCAGTGGAAGACCTGGTCCCTACCCTAACCAACGTAATAAACTCAATAAAATTACTCTATTAGATTTCTTCTTTAGTCAAAAAACTGCGTAGTCAAAAACTTCACTGGAGACGGTCAAGAGTCGGTGCAAAAGAGTGTATTCCAATAAAGGACAAATAAACCCGAGCAACATCCCTGCAGGTCTCAGGATGGAACTGAGTTGGTGGTCAGCGAACATCGCCTTATATTCACCTTAAGCTCCACCTTGTCCCTCCCTTCAGGTGGGCGTTACATCTTAACTCCACCTATAGTGTTCGCTGACCACTCCTCCCCTTTGGTGGATTTCTTATCCTCTACCGCCATCTAGTGGCCTTTTTCTTGTACTGTTTTACCAAATTAACCCTTTCATTAATGTTACAATTTCCACTTTTTAGCTATTAATAAATGTAATTATTGTTACCATTTATCTCTCTTTATATTTTTTACATTACTGGATTAGAAATCCACCATTATGTTTCAACCTCAGTCCCACCATTTTTTTGTAAAAGTTATACAGGCATAGTTTGACACCATTAAAACTTAAACACTTACAATCGTATTTTTTAAAAGAATTAATAAGGAATAACATATCTAATACATATATAACGTGATTCAATGAACAAATACATGATTCAACAATGCCAACCATGAGAGTGCTTTGTCTCATACAAGTTTAGTTTCGGCAACGCAAAGCTTGGTTTCATGCAGTACCTGGCCGTACCCTGCAGTACCAGGCGCCATAAATCACAACATGTCATGATCTCATTCTTGGCTTAAGTTCGCGATGATCTCAGGCCTGGCGTACGTAACTTACTGCAGGTGCCTTGCTTTTATTGAGTGGGTTACGGTTGGCTAGGTTTTGCCTGCGCGGCCTGAGCAGCTTCTCTGCTCATGTAGGCACATTAAAAAAGCACACGTTCATGAATACACAGAGTATAGGAATAATATATGATAAACACACAGAGTATAAGAATAAAATATGAGTTTGAACAAATATGAGTTTGCACACACTCATTAAACACTCAGTAGTTAAACACTCAGTAGTTATAACATTGTAAACCCACAAGGTGTATAGATATGGAAAAATAACCTAACAAACAATCTAGGATTTAGGCATTATTCAACACTCTGTCTGCAGTACACTCTGAATGTCCTGAGGGACATTACTAGATCAGTGACGACTCTAGAGACTGAGATAGTGGAACTTTTAGGATTGATTGAGTCCACAGGAAATCGAGAGCTAAATCTAAAGAAGCTTTGTTAGCAGACCTGCTGGGCACCAAAGCCCAGGGAGCACTGGTTCGTTCACGTTTCCAGAGCATCAACCAGATGGACGCTCCGTCCAAGTTCTTCTTTGGCTTGGAAAAGACAAATAGACAGAGCAGGTACATCCATACATTACAGTCAGCTGATGGGAAAGAACTCACGGAGCCTCATGAGATCCAGAGAAAGGTGGTGCAGTTTTACTCTGAGCTGTATAAAGCGCAGCATGTGGAGCATGAACAGCTGTTTGAATGTTTCAGCGAAGGCCTGCACAGAATCTCCAGAGATGACCATCCTGAGCTGGAGGAGCCTCTGGTTTTAGAAGAGCTGCATGCTGCCCTGCAGGGGACGGATGGAGGGAAGGCCCCGGGTATTGACGGTCTTCCTGTCGAGTTCTATAAGACCTTCTGGAAAGAGCTTGGTCAGGACTTGTTAGATGTTTTCAATGAAAGTTTTGAAAATCAGACCCTGCCTCTGAGCTGCAGGACAGCTGTGATAACCCTGCTGCCGAAGAAAGGAGACCTTCAGGACGTCAGAAACTGGCGCCCAGTCTCCCTCCTCTGTTCGGTCTATAAGATCTTGTCCAAGGCTCTGGCTAACCGGTTGAAGCAGGTGATGGAGGAGATCGTTCACCAGGATCAGTCGTACTGTGTTCCTGGTAGGTCCATCACAGACAACGTGTCATTAATCAGAGATGTTTTGGATGTCTCTAGTTCTTTGGGCACTGACCTTGGTCTCATTTCGTTAGACCAAGAAAAAGCCTTTGACAGGGTTGAGCACCTTTATCTTTGGAAAGTTCTGGAGCGTTTTGGTCTCAGCCCACGTCTCATTGCTATGATAAAAGTTTTGTACAGAGACATTCAGAGTGTGCTGAAGGTTAACGGGGGTCTGAGTGCTCCCTTCACAGTAGGCAGGGGTGTCAGACAGGGCTGTCCTCTGTCTGGGATGCTGTATACATTGTCCATTGAGCCCTTGCTACACAGAATCCGGTCCTGTATTCATGGTTTGGTTTTACCAGGTTTTAACACACCACACGTTTTATCTGCTTATGCTGATGATGTCATGCTCCTGGTTAGAAATCAAGCTGAAATTAATATTGTTGGAAATATTGTGTCTGAGTTTGGTCTTATCTCTGCTGCAAAAGTAAATTGGACAAAAAGTGAAGCTCTAGCAGTTGGAAACTGGTTGGTGGTCTTCCGGTCCTGCCGGGGGGGGTTGGGATGGAGAAATGATGGTATAAAGTATCTAGGTATTTATCTTGGCAAAGAAGAAATGGTGAAAAGGAACTGGGAGGGCATGATAGAGACGATGAAAGGAAGGTTGAAAAAGTGGAAATGGCTGCTTGCTCAGATGTCCTTTAGAGGAAGAACTCTAGTAATCAACAACCTTGTAGCTTCCGCACTGTGGCATCGTTTAGCTTGTATGGAGCCACCTGCTGGTTTACTCTCAAAACTACAAGCAGTTTTAGTGGACTTTTTTTGGGACAGGTTACACTTTTTTACAAAAAGAAGGGGGGCAAGGCCTGGTACACCTAGCAAGCAGAGTGGCAACTTTTCGATTTCAAATTTGCACAGAGATATGACTGGTTTTAAATACCCAGTGTGGAAAGAGTTTGCAAGCAGCATTTTAAGGAGAGAAGACAGGTTAGGACTTGACACTGCTTTGTTTTTAATGGATGTTGGTTATTTAAATCTGTCTGTATTGCCTGATTTTTATAAGGGAGTTTTTAAGGCCTGGCACCTTTTTAAGAAGAGATGGTTGGAGCCGTCAGTCTCCCTGTACTGGTTACTGAACGAGCCTCTGATCGGTGGATCCACAATGGACATACAGGACAGTGGTACACCAGGCCTCCATCACACACTCCGTTCTGCTGGCGCTACAACTCTCAGACGGATAGTGGATGTAGCTGGACCTGGTTTTATGAACACTGAGAAATTATGGTATAAAGTATCTAGGTGTTTATCTTGGCAAAGAAGAAATGGTGAAAAGGAACTGGGAGGGAATGATAGAGACGATGAAAGGAAGGCTGAAAAAGACGCACTGATTGAACTAAAATCGGTGCGTCACGTGAGGAACATTGTTAATGGTTGGACTAACAAACTAACAGCAGCGGATAATGAGCTGTTGAGGATGTACCGGAAAGATGAGGAAGCTCCGGATGAAGAAAGGACCCTTTTCCGGAGTTGGGACTGGTACCCAATCTTGACTGTTCATTGTTTTTAGAGTGCAGCAGACTGGGGGAACTGTCCAATGTGTTGGGGTGCTTGTTTTCTTCTTTTAGAAGCAGAAGCCAAACTGTCCATATACATGAGTAGAAAGAAGCAGGTAGAAGGACGGCTGTGTGGAGACGTAGTCCCTGTGTTCACCTCTCTGGTCAAAGCCAGAGTGTTAGTGGATTTTAAGTTCCATCAGCTGATGAACAGCTTGGATGTGTTTGTACGTCAGTGGTGTTATGATGATGTCATCTGTTCTGTGGTGGATGAAGAAGTCAGTTTTAGTCGTGTTTTCAGCTAATTTGATGTTTTTATTTGTTTTCTTTTCTCTAAATGTCAACCGGTTGATTCTCTGACTTATTGAATGTTCTTATGTTTGTGAATCAGTGATTTTTTATTAAAGTGGGTTTAAAAAGTCAAAAAAAGTCTCCTCCACTCCCACCCTCTTTCACTCTTGGGTAGGGAATGCATGGGAGGGTGATCTAGGTGAGAGGAAATTTTGTAATTTTTCCACTGTTTCGTGCTTCTTCTTGTAATCGATTATTTTTGAAAAAGAAAAAAACAAGTAAAAAAAGAAACGGCATGGGATCAGGTGTGTGTGACCCAGGCAGGTGTGCCGGTAGAAGATGTGTTACTGGACGTGGCAGAGCGCCTGGGCCATGAGAACATCATGTTGGCGTCTCGGATGAACAAGGCCGTAGTGATATTTTTAAAGGAAGAAAATCTGGTTGATGGTTTGATTGAGAGCGGGATATCGGTAAGTGGCACATTTGTTTCTGTTCAACCTTTAGTTTCAATCACGACGAAGGTGACGGTTTCTAACGTGTTCCGACTTTTATTCCTGATGCAGACATTGAGCGAGAGCTTTCTCGATTTGGAAAACTTGCCAGTGGAATTAGAAGGTTTCACTTGGTTGTAAAAATGCCGCTTTAAAGCATGTGTTGTCGTTTAGGCGACAGGTGTACATGTTTTTAAATGAACCGACGCTGAATATCTCCTTTCGCTGTGTATTTGAGGGCAAGTCGTACATGATGTACGCGAGCACGGGAGAGATGCGGCGCTTTGATTGCGGGAGTATTGGACATGTTAGGCTGTCTTGTCCTCATAGAGTTGAATCTGAGAATGAAGCAGGCCCTAGCAATACTTCAGATAAGAGGAAGGAAAATGAAGTGCTAAAGAGTAATGTACCAAATGAAGTAGCAGTGGTGAATAATGAAGGTCAGAATGTGGATTCAAATCTGAAGGCAGGAACGAATTTAGAAGATCCATCCCCTAATATTGAAAAAGATACAGAGGAAGCTTCTGGTAGTAAGACAAAACAGGAAAGAATGAAGAGAGTTAATGTAGTAACTGATGTGGCTGTTGAGAGAAGCACTGTGGTACAGGGGTCTGGGCAGGGTGATACTGTGGAGAGGTCAGAGAATATAAGCCAGACGAATGATGAACCAAACGGTTTGAAAGGTAAAGTTTTGGAAAGAGGAAAGATAGTATCTTTGATTAAGAAGGTGCAATCAGACATGTTTGATGAGGAAATGGAAGATGATGATGATGATGATGATGGTGGTGGGTTGTCTGATTTCTCAGATGTGTCAGATGTTTCGCAAGTGAGCTGTGAGCAGGTTTATTCACTAGATGAAATAAATAAATTCCTGGATGAAACCTTTGGAAAATCTGTAGATGTACGGAATTATTTTTCTGATCTGAAGAGGTTTGAGACTTCTGTTTGTTATTGGCAGAGGAAGGTTGGAAAAGATGAACTCAGTCAGAGAAAGAGATTTTGTTTAAAGAAGTTTCTTGCAAAACTGCGAAGGGATAAAACCCCTATAAAACGTAAACTCAAATAATTGAATTAATGGATTACATATCACTCAGGATGATTTTACTACACTCTTTGTTTCTTTCTGTCACTCTTTTCTATCTTTTATATTTTCTATGGAGATGATAAGGGTCGCTTCTTTAAACATAAACGGAGGGAGAGACGGGAGCAAGAGAGCAATGGTGGCAGAATTAATTAATATTAAGAATGTAAATGTTTCTTTTTTGCAAGAAACACATACAGACTGTAGTAATGAAGTAGAGTGGTCTAGATGGTGGGAGGGGGAGAGCGTCTTCAGTCACGGCTCAAATTTGAGTGCTGGAGTAGCTATTCTTTTTTCAAAAAATTTGAATTTGAAAATTTTGTCAACTGAAGAAATAGAAAAGGGTAGAGTTTTAATGGTTGCTGGAGAAATAAATGACTTAAAAGTTATTTTCATAAACGTTTATGCTCCAAACAATGGCTCAGATCGTGTGGAAGTGTTTAGGAAGTTGCAGAGTGCATTAAGAAAATGTGATAATTATTCTTGCATAATAATGTGTGGAGATTGGAATTGCACCACAAATTGATAAGAGAATTACACAGTATACATGGGTTAAAATACTAGACTCTAATGTAACTGGAGCAAGATTAGATAGAATATATATAAGTAAAACAAGTGTGAATAGAGTATCTAATGCTAACATTTTCCCTAATGGTTTTTCAGATCATCATATTGCAAACATAGATTTTAACATTACTACTTTAGCACGCCCAAGGTTTCACTGGCATTTCAATACTAAATTGTTGCAGGATAGGTCTTTTAGTGAAAAGTTTGGTGATTTTTGGAAATTGTGGAAGTTGAATTAAGGTAGTTTAAGGATGATTTAAGGAGGAAAGAGCAAGGGCACTTTAATTCGAGCAAGAATTTCTTCTATCAAGGACATTGACTCTCCCACTTCTTATTTTTTTAATCTGGAGCGGAAAGTTGCGCAACAAAAGTGCATACTTCACCTGCGCAAGGAAAATGGAACTTTAACATCAAATCCGACAGAGATGAGGAAAATGGCAATGGATTTTTATGCTGATTTGTATGGACATATTGACTGTGACTCTGAGAACATGGCACAATTATTACAAGGACTTCCAAAGTTGCAACCTGGGGATAAGAAAGAGCTCGACACGATGATCAGCCTTAATGAACTTTCAGATGCAGTTCACCAACTCTCCACAGGGCGTGCGCCAGGAATAGATGGTTTGCCTGCTGAGTTTTATAAAACTTTTTGGACTGTTTTAGGTGAAGATTTTTGTGAAGTTTGTTGCGATGTTTTGAAAAGGGATTGTTACCAACTAGCTGTCAGAGGCTGTGATCTCTCTTTCACCAAAAAGTGGAGATCTGTTTTTTTTTTTAAATTGGCGGCCTGTTTCTTTGATGTGCTCGGACTATAAAATACTGGCAAAGGTTTTAGCCAATAGGTTAAAAAAATACTTGCATATCGTGGTAAAAGGAGAGCAAACTTCTTGTATTCCGGGTCGTACAATAATGGTCAATCTGTTTTTAATAAGATATGTTATTGATGTGTCTATTAATGAAAATTGTAACGTTGGATTTTTGTCGATTGATCAGGAGAAAGGTAATGGTTTTATTGTGGGCCAGTGGGAAAATGCTGGGCCACCTCCACTTCCAGGGGGTTTGCATTGGGGAAGGGAAGGTATAAAAATTCTCGAAGTGTTTTTAGGAGTAGAAAACAATAGAAAAAGAACTGGAGGGTTTGCTGGAGAAGGTGTCTGCTAAGTTGTCTAAATGGAATTGGCTATTACCAGAGCTATCCTACAGGGTAGAGTTTTGGTTACAATAACCTGGCCGCCTCCACGTTATGGCACAGACTTAACGTTTTAGAGCCACCAGATGATATTGTTAAAAGTATCCAAAAAGCTGGTGGAGTTCTTTTGGTCAGGACAGCACTGGATTCCTGTCAGCTCTGTATCTTCCAACTCAAGAGGGGGGACAAGGTCTGATTTACATAAGGAGCAGGATCGGCACCTTTCGCTTACAGGCAGCGCAGAGACTGCTGTATGAGGAGGACGTGGGGTGGACAGATGTGGCGTGCGCTGTTTCGGGGGGTGGTGTGTGGACAGAGAGGACCCAAATGCAGCACTCAGAGGGAAGGAGGTTTATTGAGGGAAGTACAGGCACGGGGAACAGGAGACAGGGGACTGGGGAGCCGGGGAACACAGGGGCCGAGGAAGCGAGGAGAGGCGGGGGAACAGGGAGGACGCCGTGAGGGAAGTCCGAAGAGGAGTGGACCAGTGGATGAGCCCAGCCGAACAGAGGACGAGGGTGAGTGTACCTGGGAGGGAAACAGACAGAGAGACAAGGTTAGGGAAGACAACGACAGGGCACAGGGTAAGTGTGAAAAAACAGAAACATGGAAGCCTGAACACAGAAGTGGCATCGGTATGGAGCAACGACGATCAAGCGAGGATGGTGTGGAAAACCGGGGTTGAAATACAGGCAGTCATGAGGTCATTACTGGCAGGTGGCAGGCTGACGAGGTGGCTGATGAGTTGCAGGTGCAGGTAGTTGGCTGGGCTCAGGAGCAGAGGGAGAGAGAGCACACAGGGGAGAAAACACAGGGAGGCAGGCAGGGAACAGAAAACCAAGGGAAAAAGCGGAATAACTGACAAAAAGGAGAAAAAAAACAGGACATACACCGTCAGCCGGGCTGCCACCACAACATGCGCTCTGTTGAGAAGAACATCGAATCTGGGAGATGACAAGCAGCTGTTTTTACTGAAAGTTAATGAACTGGATTTTAACCATTTGACTTCATTCTACCAGTCCATGCTAAAAGTGTGGAACAGGACATTTTCAGTGACCAGAGAGATTTTGCGACCGCAGGACTGGATTATGGAGAACCCCTGTTTCATAACTCTTTGATACAAACAAACATTTGTCTTCAAGCAGTGTGAGGAACTGTCTGATCAGAGCGGGATGTACGAAGATCGAACATCTAAGGATGACAATGGGTGGAGGACAGCAGTTTCAATTCAACACAAGACAGGAATACGTTCTTTACGTCTCTTGGATCAGATGTTGGATGAAGTGCGCTCAGCGCTGCCTGGAGCCTGCAGAGAAGCATTACGAGCGTCTTCGCAGGGATGGAGCTGCAGCTTTGCAGCAATACGGGTCTCTGCTGCACAGGAAAGGCCGGATGATGAAGATTCTTTTTTTTTCAACTCCAGAGTTGAGATTATTTCAGACATTAGCAAAAAGGCACTTTACACTGTGTGTGTTAAAGTGTCTCATCAAAGAGTTAAAACATGGAGGTGGACAGAAGTGTTTGGGCCAGGCTTCAGAGGATGCTGGAGATCTCTGTACAAACCTCCTATTGAGAAACGTACAGCAGATTTCCAGTGGAGACTGATGTATGGTATAATAGCTACGACAGACACGTGGCGCACTTGAATCCAGAAGTAGGGAGGGAATGTCCTTTTTATGGAACGGAGGAAACGGTTGATCACTTGTTTATCCAGTGTGAAGGTTAAGAGATCTTTTTAAACTTTTTAGAGGTTTGTTTTGAAAGCATGGTGAGGAATTTTCCTATCAAGTTTTTATTAGTGGTCCAAAGTACAGAGTCAGTGATAGAAGAAAAGTGGTTTTGTTAAATTACCTTGTGGGAACAGCCAGATGGCAATTTGGATCAACTGGTTGAGTTGATGCAGAGAGAGTTCTGAAGGGGATGGTGGCTGCTCGCATTAAAATTGAGTTTGGTTATTTCAAATTAGTCAATAATATTATGGATTTTTCTGCAATATGGTCAGTGGGGACGTTTTTGTGTGAGGTTGGGGAGGATGAAATGTTGGTTTTAAAGATGTAATGTAAGGGCTGCAATATGTATTGATTGTATTGTGTTTTAATTTATTATATTTATTTATATTTATGGAGGTTTTTTTTGGATGACATATTGGAATGACATGATAAATGATAAAATAAATATGTTTTAAGCCTCTCTCTGTGTCTGCCCCCCCCCCCCCACTCCCCCACTCTCTGTATCTGTGCCTCTCCTCCCTCTCTCTCCC
>NW_024040040.1:55043946-55087720 GCF_014851395.1 Micropterus salmoides | reverse complement strand
GTCTCTCGCCGTTTTAATGTTAAATTATTACAAGATCTTAATTTCAATTGTTTTGGGCTTGCTGGAGATCTCAGAAAGATGATTTTCTTTCCCTGGCTCAGTGGTGGGAGGTAGGAAAAGCTCAATGAGGGTGTTTTGTCAGGAATACACAGCCAGTGTCCAAACAACATCAAGAGAGCTGTGCAGGAGTTAGAGGCCAGATAAGAGACTTACGAACGATCAGCAAAATAATGATCTTTTACGATCTAAAAAACAGGAGCTTCACTCGTTCCTGCAGGAGAGAGCCAAGGGGCTTTAGTCCGAGGACACTTCACCAGACTACAGGACATAGATGCACCAACCACTTTCTTCTTTAACTTAGAGAAGTTTCTTCAAAAAACAGATGGTGTGTCCTCCGCCTCCCTGATGGGAGGTGACCACAGACCCACGGAGAGGAAGCATGCAGTGGATTTTATACAGACTTGTTCAGGGCAGACGGCTGTGATGTGGACTCTGCTGCGGAGCTTCATCAGGGGCTTCCTCAGCTGGGTCCAGGAGATCAGGAGGGACTCTGGGTTTGGACATAACTCTTGATGACTGACTGCTGCTGTGTCTCAGATGGCGTCTGGCAAGGCTCCAGGAATAAGGGTCTACCATCAGCTTTTTAAAACAATTCTGGACCATCATGGACAGGACCTTCTGGACGTTTTTAAAGAGTGTTTTATAAAAGAGACACTTCCAGCATCCTGCAGGCGTGCAGTCTGTCTCTGGCTAGAAGGGAGATTTAGCCCTTTTAAAGAACTGGAGACCTGTAGCTCTTTTATGCACGGACTATAAGATTCTCTCCAAGGTCTTATCAATATATAATATAGGGTCTTATTGTTCCCTGTTACCAATTGCTAGAACAGTACAACCGTTCGACCATTGAGGTTCGATTGTGGAAATATTTGATTATAATACGTGCAAATTGATTTCTTTTAAACATTAAGTTTAGAGAGGCAGTCCCTTGGGAAACCTGAGACGCCCCCTGGGGAACCACGCCCCAGGCAACAAAAGAGCAACACGCGACCTCGCGTGTTGCTCTTTTGTCTGTAACGCAAAGGTCTTATTAATGTGATAGTAGTTTATTTGTAAAGTGCATATAGTAAGAAATTTTGGTGTTCAAATCTCTCTCTCTGTCTCTCTCTGTCTCTCTCTCTCTCTCTCTACCACTTTTCAACACAAAGTGAATCCCTTGCTGCTGTCAGTCATTTAAACGTTTCCATGCTCGCAGTGATGTCACAGTTAATATCGTGGGACATTTCTGCAGCAAAACAAATAAATGGAGTTAAAAACTTGACAGGTCAGACAGAGGAAACTCTGCAGAGGAAACTTTCAACTTTTAGTGTCTGAAATGTTTGGACTCTCTGATGGAGCTCAGGACTGATCAGGAGGACGGCTGCTTTACTCCAAACAGTGTCAGCAAGCTAACACGCTATTTAAGAACAGTCCGTGTTGATGCAGTCTGCAAGTAGAAGGATCCGTCAGAACCAATCATCAGCCGGCAATCTGACAGCTGACTTAACGTTTCATCCACAGACTTAGAAATAATAACACAAACAGACGTAACGCTCTTCCTGATTATCAGCTTCTATTCCACATCATGTTTTTAAAGAAATGATAATAAAATAGATAAATACAATGAATAAATAAATAATCTCTATTTCAACTATCAGACAATAACAAATATTTCCATTTTCTAAACTTCTACATTCTAAACCTTCTTCAGCTCTGAACAGATTATTAAACACTGAATGATTTCAAGCAGGAACATTGTTTCTAACGTTACACCATTTCTTCTTTATTCAGATTGAGGGGCTGCAGTTCGTCAGAGATCAGCTGTGCTTCTCTGGCCTCAGCTCTGAAGTCCAACCCCTCCCATCTGAGAGAGCTGGAGCTGAGTGAAAACAAACTGCAGGATTCAGGAGTGAAGCTGCTGTGTGGTTTTCTGGAGAGTCCACACTGCAGACTGGAGACTCTGAGGTCAGTTCACTGACTCTCTGTTACTCTTGTAGATGGGTCAATGACGTGTCGCCTATTTTCTTTCCAACTTGATTTTTTTCACAAAAAAAAAAGGTTGAAAGCTTAAAAGCATACCATATAAATACAGGACCTCTCCCATATATGTAGTCTCCTTTAACTTTAAAAAAAACATTAGCTGTTTGTAATTTTTCTGATAATTGAAGTCTCAAAATGTCATGCGGTGCGACCGTCTGGCCATGACTGCTGTTTTGGAAACTTCTTTGGAATGACTTTAAATCTAATCAAAATTGTGTTTTGCCCTATTTGGCATGATTTCCAAAATGTTTTGTCGTCCTCTTCAAAATCGCAAAGCATCTGTATTTATATTTCCATAATAATACACAAGCAAACTTTGTACGATGATGTCCATTTTATGAAATATCATGTGGTGCGACCATCAACAAACGACTTTTATGTTGAAATCCATTAGAAGACAGGAAGTTTAATAATATACCCATTTTGCCAAGGACCCATTGAAACAGCAAGTAGGTTTTTAACTCTTTCTCAAAGCTGGAAAAATGTAAAATTGTAACAGCTGGTATGTAGTTGCCATTTTTGGATAACATGTGGTATGACCTCAGAAAAACAATTACTATAAAGTTATTTCTACCAATATTTGTTTTGATTATAAATTTCATGGAGTCCTGTTGTAGGAAGCTAGCTTGTTTTGTTTAGGTGGCCTATTCTCTGCCTGTAAATTTTGATTAACTTAGAAAATATCATGTGGTGCGACCGCTGAAAAGTGGTTTCCATGATTGGCAATTTAGTTTTTGTCCTTTTATTTTCAACGTATGACTTTTACATACAAAGTACTTTTATTGTAATATTAATTAATTCTAACTGTTTTACCAGATGCCACTCCCAAGTAAAGAAACACTGCTCGCCATGGACAGCATGTTAATTTTGACCCTGCAGCAAAAGCGGAGTTGCTAAAAGAAGCCAAAAATATTGCGTCTTTAAGAAAATTTCAAATGAAAACTATATGAGCAACATGTTGCTCTTGTGTGTTTCCATTTCTTAGGAGGAAATGCATTTTTTTTGTGAACATGTTGGCGCAGGAGCCCGTCCTCACTTGATTTATTGTGCTGCTTTACGACCCATGTTTACGTTTTTAACGACCTCTATTGGCCGTGTTGGCTGAGTCAAACCCAGGACTTTCACACAGGAGAACCGCGTTCCATTCCCCTGTGAAATCAAGTAAATGTAGAGTTATTTTCAGTTTGAAGCCAACTTTAGCCCTAACAAAATGTAGCAAAGCATTTATTTCAACAGAAATGGTGGTGCCTTGAACATCCTGTTGCGTACGCCAGCCACTGGACTTCACTGTCTTTTAAATGTGGCTGCTGATTGGGTAACACCTCTGACACACCCAATAAATGAGGAAAAACATACCTGCAGTTAATGAAATTAGATTAAATATATTGTCAAGTTATGTTTGTTCAAAACAAAGCTGTGAATGTGTACTGCACTAAAGTAAATGTTTCTAATGAGATTTTCATCAAAGATTTTATATGAAATTTTGATTGAAAATTCTTTTAATTTTAATAATGATATCTGGTAAAATATATTTTTGTTTAGAAGTTTTTGTTTATTGATCTCCTTAAATATATATTTTTAATGATATGCAGTGTTCATGTCATTTGGAGCGACCACTCATCATGTGGTGCGACCAATAATAACAATAACTGTATTAAAATTCTCATTCCTGTGACTGTTGAAAATCCTTATACGTCATTGACCCAGATCTGATATGTTTAATTAACAATTGAAGCTAATTTCTGTTCAGACATAACTTCCATGCATAAAGTGTCCTTTTGTTCATATTTTCACTTACTGTATCAGTAATTAGAGGCAGTGACTGAGAGGAGGATGAGAGGGAAGCTGGAAACCATCATGGACAACCCCTCTCATCCTCTCTATGCTGAGCTGAGGCAGCTCAGGAGCTCCTTCAGCCACAGACTCATCCTGCCCCGAGCCTCAAAGAGCTTTGGAGGCTCATTTGTGCCGTCAGCCATCAGGCTCCACAAGGGGTGTGGAAAATAACTGATCTTTAGATGCATCGCGATGCGGACTTGGACGATTCTGAATCCATTGATAAATGTCAATAATGGATTATTTAGAGGTTAACTGATAACGTAATGTTGACGGAACGAAAAAGGCGGAACTCAGAAATGTGGAAGTGCAGCTCCGGACCGTCTGTGGTGTGAACACAACGGAGACGTGTGGTTCTCCCTGTTCAGCACAGACAGACAGCTGTTTAATGAGCGCTGCTACTAAACTTTGACATGATCAATAAAATCAGACTAACGTTAATGATTTTCACTGTGCAGCACGGCAGCGCTTAGCTAGCGTCCTCTCCTCATTCTTTATAGGACAGCTACAGGACAGGCGGCAGTAGGTGACGCTGAAAGCAGAGGAGGAAAAGATGAGCGCCATGTTTCAGTCTGGCAGTAAATGTACGCTGCAGGTCACAGCGTGTCCGTTAATTTAAGTCTGTCTGTTTTCCAACTGCTGGAAAAGTGAAGGCGGTTAGCGCTAGCTAACATCTCCTCTTCAGACTGCGGTCTGGAAGCTGAGCAGGATGCTTTTTTGCTGCTATTTCAAGTTCGTTTGTTGTCATTCATCCACATATCGAGTACACAAATGAACGAAAAGCCGTTTCTCAAGGCCCATGGTGCTCAACACAAGATCACAATAATCAAGTTAGAAGAAACAAACACCTAAAGGATTATTAGGAACACCTGTTCAATTTCTCATTAATGCAATTATCTAATCAACCAATCACATGGCAGTTGCTTCAATGGGGGGTGTGGTCCTAGTCAAGACAATCTACTGAACTCCAAACTGAATGTCAGAATGGGAAAGAAAGGTGATTTAAGCAATTTTGAGCGTGGCACGGTTGTTGGTGCCAGACGGGCCGGTCTGAGTATTTCACAATCTGCTCAGTTACTGGGATTTTCACGCACAACCATTTCTAGGGTTTACAAAGAATGATGTGAAAAGGGAAAAACATCCAGTATGCGGCAGTCCTGTGGGCGAAAATGCCTTGTTGATGCTAGAGGTCAGAGGAGAATGGGCCGACTGATTCGAGCTGATAGAAGAGCAACTTTGACTGAAATAACCACTCGTTACAACCGAGGTATGCAGCAAAGCATTTGTGAAGCCACAACACGCACAACCTTGAGGCGGATGGGCTACAACAGCAGAAGACCCCACCGGGTACCACTCATCTCCACTACAAATAGGAAAAAGAGGCTACAATTTGCAAGAGCTCACCAAAATTGGACAGTTGAAGACTGGAAAAATGTTGCCTGGTCTGATGAGTCTCGGTTTCTGTTGAGACATTCAGATGGTAGAGTCAGAATTTGGCGTAAACAGAATGAGAACATGGATCCATCATGCCTTGTTACCACTGTGCAGGCTGCTGGTGGTGGTGTAATGGTGTGGGGGATGTTTTCTTGGCACACTTTAGGCCCCTTAGTGCCAATTGGGCATGGTTTAAATGCCACGGCCTACCTGAGCATTGTTTCTGACCATGTCCATCCCTTTATGGCCACCATGTACCCATCCTCTGATGGCTACTTCCAGCAGGATAATGCACCGTGTCACAAAGCTCCAATCATTTCAAATTGGTTTCTTGAACATGACAATGAGTTCACTGTACTAAAATGGCCCCCACAGTCACCAGATCTCAACCCAATAGAGCATCTTTGGGATGTGGTGGAACGGGAGCTTCGTGCCCTGGATGTGCATCCCACAAATCTCCATCAACTGCAAGATGCTATCCATCAATATGGGCCAACATTTCTAAAGAATGCTTTCAGCACCTTGTTGAATCAATGCCACGTAGAATTAAGGCAGTTCTGAAGGCGAAAGGGGGTCAAACACAGTATTAGTATGGTGTTCCTAATAATCCTTTAGGTGAGTGTATTTACACATCTACGTAGAATGTTACTGATTCTACTTTTTCTTGTATTTGTATTGTGTCCTTTACATTCCTCTGTGTTGCTGTGCCAATCTGATTTTCCCCTACAGGGATTAACACAAGTATGTCTTATCTGAAACGGTCACATCTGGATACAGAAGATCCTCTGAACTAATATTTGTTTGAAACTGATCAAGTTTACTTGGTGAAGTAGAAATGTTTCGGTAGCACTTTATAATAACTACACACTATAAAGCATTAGTGAAGTATTACCAAATACGGAATTCATCATTTATAAAGCATTGTAGCCAGTCTAATACTGTGCTAATGTTGTTGACCCGTAGCTGCTTGTTATGACGCGTTAGGCGGCTAATGTTGTACCTGATGTTGCGTGTAAATCAGATCCAGAGGCATCGTCTTCGTTGCAATATCACCAATTTATTGTTCTCCACACAGATGAAAGGTGCACAAAGTGAAGCAGTTGTTAAGTATTAGTACATTTTTAATTCATCATTTACAAGCCATTGTTCTTACGATAATACGCATTAGTAAGTCTTTATTAATAAGCTCATCTATAATGTGCTTAATAATTGTATTTTCATACTTTATACATGATCGGTTCACAATTTATAAATGAAGTATTATTTTAATGACAAACCATTTATATATGAGTTGTTAATGGTTCATAAGATCATTTGGAAAGTGTAAGTGTCTTTTTTTTGATACTGACATTTAGTGATTTAGAAATGGTCTAATAGGGCGTGTTCATAGATGTTTTATGACACTTAATTCTAAAATTTATGATTAATTCTGGTTACTAATGGTTAGTAAATATTTTGTGGGAGCTCATCTAAAGTGAGGACTGTCTATATAAGCATTACAAATGATATTGTAACACACAAGAATCACAGGGCCTCAGAGGGAGGCCCCTTCCTGCAGATCGGTTATAAAGGGGCGGAGCTCCGGTACACAAGCGTTGCATTAAAGTGCGTTTTTTACCCACCAAACAGCTTCAGCTTCACCAAAAGGAACGTCAGTGTCACGGTGAGTTAAATCTCGTTTTGTAGCTTCTCTGTCAGAGTTTGCCTCCTTTGTAGTCTCGGTCCGGATCAAACTGAACCGTGGTTTGGTTTGTTTCTGGTGTGAAAGCATTTTGTGGAGGGTTCGGACTTTCAGACTATATACAGGAAGTTTGGCGGTTGCCGTTTAAACTGGAAACAAGTAAATGCATGGAGAAATGCATTGAAATAAGGACACAAATATAAATCTCCCATGACAGCTCATCTTTAGATACAGACGGCCACAATAGAAGCACACTGCCACCCATCGCTCTGGTCTCTGCTCAAACGGAGGTGCAGATTGTTTGCTGTCTTCTCCTCCTGTCCTGTTGGCGACAATATAATGTTCGCACAACGAGGACGTTTAATTGCGAATTTGAACTAGCCTTCAGTATAGTTGGTGCTGCAGGTAGTAATGCTATAATAATAACAATATAGTGGCAAATATGCATATGTACATTTTTTATTCATTCATTCTAGTCAAAGCTCCCCGCTGAACTGTTTAATAAACCAATCAATGTCAAGTACAGGGAGACGCAGCCAACGTAGATGATGACGACAGGACGCAGGTCTGTCAGGTAAAGTCCTTTAGTGCGGTCGCAGAATTGCAGTGTGAAACCAAACCAAAACTAACCGAATGTATCAAAATGCATCAAAACATGAACTTTGGTTCGGACCTTGGTGCAGACTTTCAGGTGTGAAGCCCCCTTAGTAGCATCCTTTGGGCTTTGCCACTGGTAGATTTATGAGTTACGCTGAGATTGTTTATATTCTTTCTCAGGAAAGTATAAAAAAAAAAAAAAGAGTTTATGAACCATTAACAACTCATATAAATGGTTTGTCATTAAATAATACTTCATTTATAAATAGTGAACCGATCATGTATAAAGTGTGAAAATACAATTAATAAGCACATTATAGATGAGCTTATTAATAAAGAATACAACATATAGAACTGTGTTTATAAATGACTTACTAATGTGTATTAACGTAAAAACAATTCATTTCAATTTTATTTATAAAGCACCAAATCACAACAACAGTTATCTCACAGCGCTTTTCATAACAGAGCAGGTCTAGACCGTACTCTATGATGCTATTTACAGAAGCCCAACAGTTCCCAGCAAGAGCAGCACTAGGTGACAGAGGCAAGGAAAAACTTCCTTATAAGAGGCAGAAACCTCGAGCAGAACCATGGCTCAGGGTGGGCGGCCATCTGCCTCCACCGGTTGGGGTGAAGGAGAGAGAGAGGGAGAGAGACTTTTTTGACTTTTTAAACCCACTTTAATAAAACATCACTGATTCACAAACATAAGAACATTCAATAAGTCAGAGAAACAAAAACGGTTGACATTTAGAAAAAAGAAAAACCTTCCACACGAATAAAAACATCAAATTAGCTGAAAACACGACTAAAACTGACTTCTTCATCCACCACAGAACAGATGACATCATCATAACACCACTGACGTACAAACACATCCAAGCTGTTCATCAGCTGATGGAACTTAAAATCCACTAACACTCTGGCTTTGACCAGAGAGGTGAACACAGGGACTACGTCTCCACACAGCCGTCCTTCTACCTGCTTCTTTCTACTCATGTATATGGACAGTTTGGCTTCTCCTACAATAAAATTTAACAGTTGCCACTTTGTTGCATTGGTCTTCCTGTAACCTGCTCCAAAAACAAAAGCAGTGTTAGACCACACTTCATTAAAAGAAGCAAACAAGCACCCCAACACATTGAACAGTTCCCCCAGTCTGCTGCACTCTAAAAAACAATGAACAACAGTTTCCAGCAGCCCACAGAAAGGACAGCCGTCAGAGACAGAGGGATTAATCACAGAGATAAAAGAATTCACTGCAACAGCCCCATGTAATATTCTCCACTGTAAGTCACCTGTGCGCTTCTTTAAAGGAAGTTTGTAAAAGACTCTCCAGGTGGGCTTCACAGCGTTACTAACCCCCAGTTTCTCCCTCCACACTGTGTCACTTCTACCATTTAACTTGTTTTTACACAACACCTGTAAATCATTTTACCCGTCACCGTGTGCAGATCTGGGACCTTCTGATGCCTGACATCCAACAATAGACTAGAACAATAGTCAAGATTGGGTACCAGTCCCATTTCCGGAAAAGGGTCCTCTTCGTCCGGAGCTTCCTCATCTTTCCAGTACATCCTCAACAGCTCATTATCCGCTGCTGTTAGTTTTTTAGTCCGACCATTCAGAATGTTCCTCACGTGACGCACAGATTTTAGTCCAATCAGTGCAGCCACAGCCTCGGTGTTCATAAAACCAGGTCCAGCTACATCCACTATCCGTCTGAGAGTTGTAGCGCCAGCAGAACAGAGCGTGTGATGGAGGCCTGGTGTACCACTGTCCTGTATGTCCATTGTGGATCCACCGATCAGAGGCTCGTTCAGTAACCAGTACAGGGAGACTGACGGCTCCAACCATCTCTTCTTAAAAAGGTGCCAGGCCTTAAAATCTCCCTTATAAAAATCAGGCAATACAGACCGATTTAAATAACCAACATCCATTAAAAACAAAGCAGTGTCAAGTCCTAACCTGTCTGCTCTCCTTAAAATGCTGCTTGCAAACTCTTTCCACACTGGGTATTTAAAACCAGTCAGATATCTCTGTGCAAACTGAAATGGAAAAGTTGCCACTCTGCTTGCTAGGTGTACCAGGCCTTGCCCCCCTTCTTCTTCTTTTGGTGAAAAAAAGCACCCTCTGAGGTACCCAGTGTAACCTGTCCCAAAAAAAGAAGTCCACTAAAACTGCTTGTAGTTTTGAGAGTAAACCAGCAGGTGGCTCCATACAAGCTAAACGATGCCACAGTGCTGAAGCTACAAGGTTGTTGATTACTAGAGTTCTTCCTCTAAAGGACATCTGAGCAAACAGCCATTTCCACTTTTTCAACCTTCCTTTCATCGTCTCTATCATTCCCTCCCAGTTCCTTTTCACCATTTCTTCTTTGCCAAGATAAATACCTAGATACTTTATACCATCATTTCTCCATCCCAACCCCCCCGGCAGGACCGGAAGACCACCAACCAGTTTCCAACTGCTAGAGCTTCACTTTTTGTCCAGTTTACTTTTGCAGCAGAGATGAGACCAAACTCAGACACAATATTTCCAACAATATAAAATTTCAGCTTGATTTCTGACCAGGAGCATGACATCATCAGCATAAGCAGATAAAACGTGTGGCATGTTAAAACCTGGTAAAACCAAACCATGAATACAGGACCGGATTCTGTGTAGCAAGGGCTCAATGGACAATGTATACAGCATCCCAGACAGAGGACAGCCCTGTCTGATACCCCTGCCTACTGTGAAGGGAGCACTCAGACCCCCGTTAACCTTCAGCACACTCTGAATGTCTCTGTACAAAACTTTTATCATAGCAATGAGATGTGGGCTGAGACCAAAACGCTCCAGAACTTTCCAAAGATAAAGGTGCTCAACCCTGTCAAATGCTTTTTCTTGGTCTAACGAAATGAGACCAAGGTCAGTGCCCAAAGAACTAGAGACATCCAAAACATCCCTGATTAACGACACGTTGTCTGTGATGGACCTACCAGGCACACAGTACGACTGATCCAGGTGAACGATCTCCTCCATCACCTGCTTCAACCGGTTAGCCAGAGCCTTGGACAAGATCTTATAGTCCGAACAGAGGAGGGAGACTGGGCGCCAGTTTCTGACGTCCTGAAGGTCTCCTTTCTTCGGCAGCAGGGTTGTCACAGCTCTCCTGCAGCTCAGAGGCAGGGTCTGATTTTCAAAACTTTCATTGAAAACATCTAACAAGTCCTGACCAAGCTCTTTCCAGAAGGTCTTATAGAACTCGACAGGAAGACCGTCAGTACCCGGGGCCTTCCCTCCATCCATCCCCTGCAAGGCAGCATGCAGCTCTTCTAAAACCAGAGGCTCCTCCAGCTCAGGATGGTCATCTCTGGAGACTCTGTGCAGGCCTTCACTGAAACACTCAAACAGCTGTTCATGCTCCACATGCTGCGCTTTATACAGCTCAGAGTAAAACTGCACCACCCGTCTCCAGATCTCATGAGGCTCCGTGAGTTCTTCCCCATCAGCTGACTGTAATGTGTGGATGTACCTGCTCTGCCCATTTGTCTTTTCAAAGCCAAAGAAAAACTTGGACGGAGCGTCCATCTGGTTGATGCTCTGGAAACGTGAATGAACCAGTGCTCCCTGGGCTTTGGTGCCCAGCAGGTCTGCTAACAAAGCTTCTTTAGATTTAGCTCTCGATTTCCTGTGGACTCAATCAATCCTAAAAGTTCCACTATCTCAGTCTCTAGAGTCGTCATTGATCTACTAATGTCCCTCAGGACATTCAGAGTGTACTGCAGACAGAGCTGTTTGATTTTAACCTTCCCACAGTCCCACCATTGTCTTAAAGAAACAAAACTGTTCCTTTCAGCTCTATGCACCTTCCAGAAATAAACCACAACATCTTTGAAATTAGCATCACTGAGTAAATTGGTGTTAAAATGCCAGTATGCTCTCCGTTTTTCAGTTTTTGCAATAAAAGCACTGCAGACCACTAAAAAATGATCACTAAAATGTACAGGTAAAATGCTACACATCTTAAAAACACTAAAATGATGTTTAGAACAATAAAACCCGTCCAGTCGAGCCAAAGAAATAACATTTTCTCTTGTATGCGCCCAGGTGTACTGTCGGTCTTCAGTGTGCAACCTCCTCCAAACGTCCACCAAATCATGTGTTTTTATTACTTCATTAATTGCCTTTTTTTGAAGCAGCATGAGGTTCAACATGAGTCCAATTAAAATCTCCCCCTAAAAAACAAAAACTCATCCGAACCACAGCTAGTCAGAGTGTCACTGAGAGGATTAATAAAACGGACTCTGAGCCGACATTTGGAGCATATACATTAATGAATGTGAGAGTGAAACACTCAAACTTGGCTCTGACCATCATCAGCCTTCCTTAAGTTCAGAAGAAGTCGGCAGAAACTTTTTAGAAAAGAGGACGGCTACCCCCCCGCTCACGGAGGTCAAGGAGCTTAACACGACCTCCCCGTCCCATTCTGATCTCCAGTCAGTTTCACTGGACCTGTCGCTGTGTGTTTCCTGGACAAACAACACTTTTCAGCTTCATCAGCTCAGATAGCTGCATCCTCTTCCTGATGTCTGCAGCTCCATTTAAATTCAATGAAGCAACTTTAAATCCCTCATTGAAGAAATAAAAAGGAGACAACCAGACAGCACACACAGACTGAGAAAAAGAAAACCTTTAGTTTGATTCCTCTCCATCTTCTTCATTAAGTTCATGTCTGATCTTCACCACTATTTTCCTCAACCTGTAAACCTCCTGCTCAGTTAAACCCTCTCTTCCTTTGGCCCTCAGCTGTGACTTGACTGAGTTAAGAAAAGCCTCTTTGTCTGGAAAGAAACTTTCAGCTTTTACCACTTTTACATTCTTTGTTTTCTGTAGAAACAGTTTGATTTTCTCAACCCCATAAATCTGTTTATTCAGCTCTCCTGGGGTCATTTTGTTCAGTGAGACATCTAAACGGCCTTCCACACTGGAGTCATACTCCGCCATCGACTCCTTCACAGTCTGCTTCTGTTTGTCTTTGCTGACAGTAACCTTCTTTGCTTTTGAGCCTTTACTGTCGATTTCATATTTTCTTTTCTGCCGAGTGATTGTCAGGCTGCTCTCCTCACCAACCATGTCTATATCTGCACTTCCTGCCAAAATCTCCTCTGGCCCAGCTGTCTTACTATTTTGCGTCTCATCCTCCTCCTCCTCCTCATCTTCATCCTCCCCATTTTCCTCCTCCTCATTATTTTCTATATCAGCACCCACAGTCTCACAGCTCTGTTGAGACTCACCTGCCTCGTTTCCCTCATCACTGATGCTTTGACAGTTTGATGTGTCCTTTTCTCTGCAGCTAACAGTTTGATTTCCTCCCTCCATCTGTTCACCATCACCACTGTTGTCTCCACCTGTTTCCTCCTCCCTGTTCTTCATTTCAGCTCTGCCTCTTTGCTCCTTGTCACTTATTCCTCCCTTTTTTCCAGCTTCCTTCCGCCCTGATGTTCCCTCTCCAGCAGTCGGACCAGATTCAGTACCGGCAGGTTTTTCTGGACACACTCGGATCACATGACCCTCCTTTCCACAGCCGAAACACTTCATAACGTCTGACGTGGCAAACAGAACATAATCAAACCCATCAATTTTCAGCCGAAAAGACAAGTTCAACTCTTCATTGCTGTTATTCAGGATCATGAATAACTGTCTCCTGTGAGACACCACATGCTGGAGCAACCCCAGACAGGGCTTTTTTAATAGGGGACACTATTTTTCCATGCCTGGAAAGTTCTCTCTCCAACACTTCATCTCTGATGAACGGGGGGGCGTTAGACAAAATCACCCTTCTGGCCGGTGAGGACAGAGGCAGCACTGGTACGAACGTTTCACTCACTACAATACCGCTTGTGATGGCGCCGTTAGCTTTTTCTACTTCGTCCACAAAGCGAAACGCTGCCCGACACAAAATACACCACAACAAACACACACACCTGACAACAACAACTAACCTTAGAAAAACACACAGTAACGCATTAAACCAACATGAAACACAGAAAAATTTTAGAAAACACTCACTCATCCACTCAGAGAGAGGGGGGGGAGAGAGAGAGATGGGGGGAGAGAGGGAGGGAGAGTGAGAGAGAGGAGAGAGAGAGGGGAGGGAGGCAGCCTACACAATATACACACAGAGGTACAGACAGTGAAGGTAATGTTGCTATAGACTAAATGAAAAATGGTACAGATATTTATAGTAGTGTTAATGATAACAATTGTAATGTTAATGATTATAATAACAATAATAACAATAGGACTAGTAACAATAGTCGTTGTAGCAGAGGGTGTTGAGCAGGAACACGGGGGCAGCAGATGACCCGCAACCACAGATCCAGACTCCACAGCTCCAGAGCCAGAAAACCTGCAGGAAGTGATAGGAGGAGAGAGGAGAGGGACGAGAAAGCACAAGAGCACCAGAAAGGGGAGAAGTTGTGTTAGTAACATGCAATAATGGGATGAGGTTGCATACAGAGGGAGAGAAAGTAGAGGAGAGAGGAGCTCAGTGCATCATAGAAAATCCCCCGGCAGTCTAGGCCTATAGCAGCATAACTAAGAGATGGTTCAGGACTACCTGAGCCAGCCCTAACTATAAGCTTTATCAAAGAGGAAATTCTTAAGCCTACTCTTAAATGTGGAGATGGTGTCTGCCTCCTGAACCCAAACTGGAACCTGGTTCCACAGGAGAGGAGCTTGATAGCTGAACGCTCTGGCTCCTAGTGTACTTTTGGAGACTCTAGGAACCACAAGTAACCCTGCATTCTGGGAGCGCAGTGCTCTGGTGGGGTAGTAAGGTACTATGAGCTCTTTAAGATAAGATGGTGCCTGACCATTAAGAGCTTTGTAGGTAAGAAGAATGATTTTAAATTCTATTCTGGATTTTACTGGAAGCCAATGCAAAGAAGCTAAAACAGGAAAAATATGATCTCTTTTCCTGGTTCCTGTCAGAACATGTGCTGCAGCATTCTGGATCAGCTGAAGAGTCTTAATGGACTTTTTCGAGCAGCCTGATAATAAGGAATTGCAGTAATCCAGCCTAGAAGTAACAAATGCATGGACTAGTTTTTCTGCATAATTTTTAGACGGGATGTTCCTGATTTTCGCAATATTACGTAGGTGAAAAAAGGCGGTCCTCGAAATTTGCTTAATGTGAGACTTAAACGAAATGTCCTGATCAAAGATAACTCCAAGATTCCTCACAGTGGTGCTGGAGGCCAGGGCGATGCCATCAAGAGAAACTATATCTTTAGATAATGTGTCACGGAGGTGCTTAGGCCCCAGAACAATAACTTCAGTTTTATCTGAGTTCAACATTAGAAAATTACAGGTCATCCAGGTTTTAAAATTCTGAAGGCACATTTGAAGTTTAGCTAACTGATGAGTTTCATCTGGCTTGATCGATAGATATAACTGAGTATCATCTGCATAACAATGAAAGCTTATGGAATATTTCCTGATAATATTGCCTAAAGGAAGCATATACAAAGTGAAGAGGATTGGTCCGAGGACAGATCCTTGTGGAACTCCATGACTAACTTTGGCATGCATGGAGGACTCATCGTTAACATGTACAATAACTGAAATTGATCTGATAAATAGGACTTAAACCAGCTTAGAGCGGTTCCTTTAATGCCAATGAAATGTTCCAGTCTCTGCAATAGGATCTGATGGTCAATGGTATCAAATGCAGCACTAAGATCTAATGAAACCAGTACAGAGACAAGTCCTTTGTCTGATGCAATGAGGACGTCATTAGTAATTTTCACCAGTGCTGTCTCTGTGCTATGATGAGCTCTAAATCCTGACTGAAAATCCTCAAATAAACTATTGCTCTGTAGAAAGTCACACAGCTGTTTAGCAACTGCTTTCTCCAGAACCTTAGAGAGAAATGAAAGGTTAGACATAGGTCTATAGTTGGCTAAAACATCCGGATCAAGTTTGGGCTTTTTCAGAAGAGGTTTAATTACAGCTACTTTAAAGTACTGTGGTACATAGCCTGTTGATAGAGATAGATTGATCATATCTAGTATAGAGGTGCTGACTAAGGGTAAAACATCTTTAAGCAGCCTAGTCGGGATGGGGTCTAAGAGGCAGGTTGATGGTTTAGATGAAGAAATTATTGAAGTTAGTTGGTAAAGATTGAGGGAAGCAAAGCAGTCTAAACATATATCTGGTTCTACAGCTGTTTCTAAGGTTCCTGAGTTTAGAGATAAGTCGGTGCCAGTTGAGGGCAGGTCTTGGTGAATTTTGTTTCTAATAGTTAGAATTAGAAGTTATCATTAAAGAAGCTCATGAAGTCGTAACTACTGAGAGCTATGGGAATACTTGGCTCAATAGAGCTGTGACTCTCTGTCAGCCTGGCTACAGTGCTGAAAAGAAACCTGGGGTTGTTCCTATTTTCCACTATTAATGACGTGGTGGAACGCCAATTCCTCTCAAGTCTCCGCGATATTTGCTTTAATTTGCGAGTTTCAGTATTATACCATGGAGCTAACCGTCTTTGTTTTATTATTTTCTCTTTTAGAGGGGCTACAGAGTCGAGTGTCATTCGCAGCGAGCCTGCGGCACTATCAACAAGATGATCGATTTGGGAGGGACTGAAATTAGCATAGGAGTCCTCCATTACTTTGTGACTAGATAATGAATTTAGAGCTGATGGAATCGCATCCTTAAATTTAGCTACAGCACTATCAGACAGACATCTTCTATAGAAATTTTTGCCCAATGGCGTGTAGTTCAGCAATACAAACTCTGTGGGGACACCACTAAATGTTCAATTTCAATACCATACACCAAAACAAGGTCGAGGGTGTGGTTAAAACAGTGAGTCGGTTCATGAACACTGAGAGAAGCCAATGGAATCTAACAGAGAGATAAACGCAGTACTGAAGCTGTCATTCTCAACGTCCACATGAATATTAAAATCCCCTACAATAATAACTTTGTCCGTTTTAAGGACTAAAGTTGACAAAAACTCTGCAAATTCAGATAAGAATTCAGAATACGGGCCAGGTGCTCGGTACACTATAACGAAGAGAATTGGTTGCAGTGATTTCCAACTTGGGTGTGAAAGACTAAGAACAAGACTTTCAAATGAGTCATAATTTAATTTAGGTTTAGAGCTGATTAGTAGGCTAGATTCGAAGATAGCTGCAACTCCACCTCCTCGGCCTGTGCCTCGAGGAATGTGAGTATTAATATGACTGGGAGGGGTGGATTCATTTAGGCTAACATATTCTCCATCACCCAGCCAGGTTTCAGTAAGACCAAATAAATCAATATCATAATCTGATATTAGTTAATTTACTAGTACACCTTTAGAAGAGAGAGATCTGATGTTTAAGAGTCCACATTTAATTTTCCTATTAGTTTGCACTATTGCTCTTGTGGTTTTAATTTTTATGAGGTTTTTATGCACAGCTCCTCTTCTGTTTACCTTTGATTTAAATAATTTCGATGGTCGGGGGGCAGACACCGTCACTATAGGGCTTTCACTAAGTAACTCCTGAAATGGAGGAGCAGAGAAGTGTGTTAAACTGCGACTCTGCCTCCTGGTCTCAACTCTGGGTTGTCATGGATTTGGTCAACTAATAAACTTGGCCAGATTTCTAGAAATGAGAGCTGCTCCTTCCCAAGTGGGATGGATGCCGTCTCTCCGGATCAGACCAGGTCTTCCCCAGAAAGTCTGCCAATGATCAACAAAGCCCACATCGTTTGCTGGACACCACCTCGACAACCAGCGGCGGAATGACGACATGCGGCTATACATGTCATCACTGGTCAGATTTGGCAGGGGTCCAGAGAGAGTGTCCGACATTGTTTTTGCATATGTACACACCGACTCAACATTAATCTTAGTGACCTCCGATTGGCGTAACCGGGAGTCATTACGCCTGGATTATTGCAACAGCCTTTTCACCTGTTTAACCCAAAAATCTATTGATCGACTCCAGACTGTCCAGAACTCAGCTGCCAGGCTTTTAACCAGAACAAAGAAATATGACCACATTACTCCTATTTTAGCTTCATTACACTGGCTCCCAGTATGTTTTAGAATTGACTTTAAAATTCTATTGATCACTTTTAAAGCTCTTCACGGCCTCTCGCCTTGTTATATTTCTGACCTTTTAGTCCCATACGCACCAGCACGTACCTTGAGATCCTCGGGCAGAGGTCTGTTGTCTGTTCCAGAGTCTCGACTGAAAACTAAAGGGGACAGAGCGTTTGCTGTCAGGGCCCCGAGGCTCTGGAACAGCCTGCCGGAGGAAATCAGGTCGGCTGAGTCAGTGAACTCTTTTAAGTCCCTTCTTAAAACATACTTTTATAGGAGAGCTTTTCCCGATCTTATTTGACTTTATTTTATCCCTTTTATTTTATTGTATTTTACTAATTTTATATAAAATTTTCATGCTCATGTTTTTTTTGTATTATTCTTTACACTTGTTAAAGCACTTTGTAACTTGTTTTTGAAAAGTGCTCTACAAATAAGGATTATTATTATTATTACCGCCGACGTGAATAACAATCTTACTGTATTTACGTTTATCCTTAGCCAGCAGTTTCAAATAAGACTCAATGTCGCCCGCTCTGGCCCCAGGGATGCACTTAACTATGGCCGCTGGCTTCGCTAACTTCACGTTTCTCAAAATGGAGCTGCCAATGATCAGAGTTGGTTTCTCAGCGGGTGTGTCGCTGAGTGGGGAAAATCTGTTAGAAACGTGAACAGGTTGATGATGCCCCGTGGACTTTGAATGCTTACGACTATTCCTCCTTCGGACAGTCACCCAGCCCCCCCCCCCCCCCCCCCTTTCCTGGCTGCACAGGAGATGCCGGGGGACGGCTACCAGAGGCTAACTCAGGCCGTTCCGCACCGACTACCGGGGACTGGCTAGCTACAGTAGCTAAAGACTGATCTACCAAGGTGCGGAGCCGGACTTCTAAATCACTGAGCCTCGCCTCCATGTCTATAAATAAACTACACTTATTACACGTACCATTACCGCTAAAGGAGGCAGAGGAGTTACTGAACATCTGACACACCGAGCAGGAGAAAGTAGGAGAGAGAGAGGGAGAAGGAGAAGCCATCGCTAGCTGCTAAGCTAAAGTCGCTAACGGCTAAGCTAAAGTACTGTAGCGTCAGCTACCAAAACTTTAGAACAACTATGAGATTGAACAGCAGTCACTAAAAGATGGAAAGAAGTGTGAGTGCTTAGGCAAAATTACTGTAAGAAGAAGTGTTTAGCGGACAGTTGGTTGCTGTAATCAAACAAATGTAACTGGTATTTAGCGAGAGCAGCACAACACGGTACCAACACACAAGCACCGGAAACAGAAATGAGTCGACACGCTTACACAATGACAAAGTCCCTCTACTCATTTTAGGGAAAAGCTCATTGATTAGGACATAGTAATGTTGAGCTCCACATTTAAAACCTGAACACATCTGATTGGATTAGAAATGGATTTTTGTCTCTATCATTTATTCTTTATTCAGATTGTTGGACTGCAGTTTGTCAGAGATCAGCTGTGCTTCTCTGGCCTCAGCTCTGAAGTCCAACCCCTCCCATCTGAGAGAGCTGGACCTGAGCTGGAACGACCTGCAGGATTCAGGAGTTAAGCTGCTGTGTGGTTTTCTGGAGGATCCACACTGCAGACTGGAGACTCTGAGGTCAGTTCACTGACTCTCTGTTACTATTGTAGATCTGATATGTTTAATTAACAGTTGATTGATGTTTGGTAAGTGCACCAACAAACTGGGCGAGCTGGTGAGGAAGGCCGGCTCGGTGGTGGGGATGGAAGTGGACAGTGTGGAGGCAGTGACCGAGAGGAGGATGAGAGGGAAGCTGAAAACCATCATGGAAAACCCCTCTCATCCTCTCTATGCTGAGCTGAGGCAGCTCAGGAGCTCCTTCAGCCACAGACTCATCCAGCCCCGAGCCTCAAAGAGCTTTGGAGGCTCATTTGTGCCGTCAGCCATCAGGCTCCACTAGGGGTGTGGAAAATAACTGATCTTTAGATGCATTGCAATTGACAAATGTCAGTAATGGATTATCTAGAGGTTAACTGATAACGTCATGTTGACGGAACAAAAAAGGCATGTATAACATGTATAATCATAAATACTCTAATAAAAATACCTCTGAAGGTACTACATGTGCTTACACATCCAAAAGTACCTCCAGAGATTAGTTTGAAAGCAGGACACAACAAAATACTGTTGAACAGTTCACAACATCCTCCGACTGCTTTTAACCTACAGTATTTGGTTTTAACCCGCCCATTTAAGCTAGCATCACACTGCACTTTTAGCTCTCTGCTAAAGGTTACAAACTTTACTCACCGGAGTTTCCAGGAAAAAAAGTGGCAAATGGCGGCTTTCAGAAATCTGGAGTGATGCTGTTTTTACACGTAAGACCTGCTTCTGGGCCCGTGGGATCTCGTTTTTCCAACTGCGTCTTAGCCGCTTCTCTCTGTTCTTCCTCGGTGCGGTCTGGCGCTAAAGTGAGTGCACACTGTTGGAACTACTGGATGCGCCGAGGGTCACAATAGCGCTGCTTTAAGGCCCGTATTTTTTATGTGGGCTACAGTCTATGATAAGGAAACACGGATGAGATGGGCGGTTTAACCAGAAACCGTATTTTCACCTGTTTCCTGTGTTAAACACAAAGTCAAAATTGAGTTTTTTTATTCGTTAGCCTTTGGAACGCAAGTAATGTTCCGTTTCAAAACGTTATTCACTAGTTTTCTTTTGAAAGCGTAACTAGACGTATTTATTGTTGCTAACTTGACGGCGAGACGTCCAAAAACTGTGTTGTGTTAACCCAGGCCGTAAAAAAGCTGAGACTTAAGAAGCCTAATTGACACTATTTTCAATCTCCTTTGTAATGCTTTGTACGGCCTAAGATAGTCCTTACTAAAGAGGGAAAATACTCAATTTCCTTAAACTTTCTACATGATCGTATGAAACACAGGCCCATATATATAGTTTTTCATTGGAATAATACTTTTTAGATTAGATTAGATTCTTTATTGTCCTTTTCAGGAAATTTGTTTCCACAATCTATACGTACATTACCTCACATATACACAGCATGAACATACATAACAACGTGCTGTACATTTTATACACAAATTAACACCCAAACCAAGACAGAACTTTTTCTTAGCAAGAACTCTTGTTGAGTAGTGTTCTGGCAGAGGGGATAAAACTCCTGGTATAGCGAGCCCGTTTCCAGGCCAGGGATCTATATCTACGTCCTGATGGTAACAGAGTGAAGAATGTGTTGAGAGGATGACTGATGTCGTGTGCTATTATGTGTGCTTTCCGTAAAATGTCTTTCCTATTGAGGTCAGAGAGGTTGGGGGAGGGAGACCAATTATTTTGGAGGCGTTTTTTGTGATGCGTGTAAATTTGTTCTTATTGGTCACAGTGAGTATGTTGAAATAACAGATTGAACAGTAAAGAAGGATCGGTTGAATTATGCTTTTGTAGAGCAGCAGTAGAAGGTGGGGAGCAACCAAAAGGGATTTAAGTTTCCGGATGGCAGAGAGTCTTTGTTGGCAGCGTTTGAAAGTGTGAGTGGTATGTTGATCAAATTTCAGTTTATTGTATCTGAAGCACTCCACCCATTCAACAGCTACATTATTTATGCATGTAGAGTTGGGGGTGACATTATGGGCTGTGCTGTTGGTGTTGGCTGTGTTAATCAACATTTCTTTTGTTTTTGCAACATTCATCTGAAGATAATTATTTGAACACCACTGCGTGAGGTGAGAGATGGAGTCTTGATAGCTTAAAACAGAGTTTTTGTTATTAAGGAGACCAAGAACAACAGTGTCGTCAGAGTACTTGATATATGTGGTAACAGGTGAGGGGCTGGTGCATTCATTGGTGTATAGAGGAAACAGAAACGGACTCAGGACACAACCTTGTGGGGCTCCGGTGGTGGTGATGATGGTAGGGGACGTCGCACAATCCACTCTGACTGTTTGTGGTCTGTCGCTGAAGAAGCTGTATACCCAGTGGATGAGAACTGAGGGGACGTTGAGATGTTGGAGTTTCCTCATCATCTGGTGACGCTGAATAGTGTTGAAGGCAGAACTATAGTCAATAAAAAGAAGTCTGGTGAAATTCCCAGTTGATTCAAGGTGTTGTAGTAGGGAGTGCAGAAGGCATGCCACTGCATCTTCTGTCCCCCTTTTGGCCTCGTAGGCAAACTGTAAAGGATCCAATTGTGGTCCGACAATTGGAAGGATAGAGTTGAGAATCAGTTTTTCAATCAGTTTATCAAATACAATCATTAAGCACATCATTGATGAGCTGGTAGTGAAATATGGGACCAGGGGTCTCATTTATAAACGGTGCGTACGTACAAAACAGGGCTGGAAACGTGCAGACGCCACTTCCCAAGCAAAGGTTGTGATCTATAAAAAACTAACTTGAGGGGAAAATGTGCGTCCTGTAAGTAAACTCTGAACCATGCGTACGCACATAAAGAGGAGAAATGAGAAACGGCGACTCACACGGCAGAAGGATGAAACTGTTGTATAAATCCAAATATTACCTCTGAGTATTACAGGCTTAAAGCCTTTCTAAATAATCAGACACCCGTTTGATTGATTTTCCCTGAAGTGCGCAATAAAAAAACAGAATTTAAAATAATTTGCGGCGCACAAAAAGAACCATGACTGAGGATAATAAACACAAACGGAGATTCTGTTTCTGCAAAAGAACACCTCAAATATGTTGGACAGTTTAATCAGGAATCAGATTAATTAATAGGCCTACATGCATTGAAATTTATTCTCATAAATAAGGTGAACAGGAGACAAATTATATTTAAATTGATGCCGTTTTCAATGCGTCAGTCGAGCAAATACGAGAGCAGAGTTTCATGTATTGTATCACATGTTCGTTTGTTATGGAGCCAAACGCTGAGCGCCAGCGTGTGGATGTGATGCGCTGCTTGTAAAAAAACACTATTTCATTGTCATTTCCAACAAGTCATATTTCTTTTAACTCATCGGCAGCCTCGTTATGTGAGTGGAGTGTTTGTGTAGCCTAAATAAATGTTTAAACACAGCTGGAATGCATTTGGTTTAGGGTCAATGACGTGACGCCTACATTTTGTGTCCAACTTGATTTTTTTCACAAAAAAAAAGGTTGAAAGCATAAAAGCATACCATATAAATACAGGACCTGTCCCATATATGTACTCAGCTTTAACTTTAAAAAAACATTTTTCTGATTATTGAAGTCTCAAAATGTCATGCAGTGCGACCGTCCGGCCATGACTGCTGTTTTGGAAACTTCTTTGGAATGACTTTAAATCTAATCAAAATTGTGTTTTTGCCCTATTTGGCATGATTTCCAAAATGTTTTGTCGTCCTCTTCAAAATCGCAAAGCATCTGTATTTATATTTCCATAATAATACACAAGCAAACTTTGTCCAATGATGTCCATTTTATGAAATATCATGTGGTGCGACCATCAACAAACGACTTTTATGTTGAAATCCATTAGAAGACAGGAAGTTGAATAATATACCAATTTTGCCAAGGACCCATTAAAACAGCAAGTAGGTTTTTAACTCTTTCTCAAAGCTGGAAAAATGTAAAATTGTAACAGCTGGTATGTAGTTGCCATTTTTGGATAACATGTAGTATGACCTCAGAAAAACAATTAATATAAAGTTATTTCTACCAATATTTGTTTTGATTATAAATTCCATGGAGTCCTGTTGTAGGAAGCTAGCTTGTTTTGTTTAGGTGGCCTATTCTCTGCCTGTAAATTTTGATTAAATTAGAAAATATCATGTGGTGCGACCGCTGAAAAGTGGTTTCCATGATTGGCAATTTAGTTTTTGTCCTTTTATTTTCAATGTTTGACTTTTACATATAAAGTACTTTTATTGTAGTAGAATTTGAAATAGATTTTTCTAATTTGACACACTTTTTCTTACATTTCAGAAACAACGGATTATTTGTAGTCTTTGTACAATATTATGAGAAAAATGCCCCAAACAATATTTAGAACTTGTAATTCCACTTTGGTAACGAAGCAATATTAGTAATATTTAATTAATTGTTGTAACTGTTTTAGCAGATGCCACTCCCAAGTAAAAAGAAAACTGCTCGCCATGGACAGCATGTTAATTTTGACACTACAGCAGGAGCAGAGTCGCTAAAAGAAGCAAAAAATATTGCGTCTTAAAGAAAATTTAAAATGAAAACTATACAAAGCAACATGTTGCTCTTGTGCGTGTTTCCATTTCTTAGGAGGAAATGCATTTTTTTTGTGAACATGTGGGTGTAGACCAGTGGTTCTCAACCTTTTTTGGGCCAGCGCCCCCCTATCCATTATCCAGGTCCCTTACCGCCCCCCCATCAAAAAAGATGTTTGCTGTTTGCCCTGAATATTGTTGATTTATTTTATTGTTACTATTATTATATTACATGATTATTAAATACATGGAAAAGGTAACAAAAAACATGTTCCCCTCTTTTGTGGGGAAGTAACCTTTTTAAATGTGTTTGTGGCCCCTTTTCATCTCAGTAATAAATTAATCGTTTTAATTCAGTTATTGACTGGACTTTATTAGCTCATCTGTTAATAATCATAACTCAGTGTTTCCCACAGAATGACAGTGTAACTGTGGCGCAGATGCAGCCTGTTAGCCTGGAAAACCCAGCTGTATTCTAACATTAATTTAGCTCCTTATTAGCTTGGCTCCTTACATGCTTGCTAATAACTTTTGATAGCTGGGTCTCCGACATTGACAGCGTTGTGTTGGACAGATTTGTGCAGCTGTGTTGAAAACAGACGTCCCGGTACTCTGGGCAATGTTACTGATTTTTTAACTCCGAAACCCGCCGATGTTGTTGCTCCGAGTCCAAGCGGGCGCCATCTTGATTACTGCGCAATACCTGCAAGCTGCCTGCCTGCTGTCGTCTTTTTCTGCAGAGAGGAAACATGCCGCTTGAGAACACACGGTGTTTTTTGCCATTTTGTGGCCGATCCGTTGGAGATGTAGACATGCAGGGTATCAAATGAGAAAGGTCTGCTGTGGGATTGTGTTCTCAATCTACAGGCCTGTAAATCATGGGAGTGCTTTTGGTGACAGGAATGTTGATGAATACTCCTGTTTTTATCAATACTTCAATGTTTTGTCGTTTGGAAATAGGTTGTATGGACTGAAAAAGTGTTTTAAAGATATCTATCAATAAAAGTCAGCATTTTAACAATAAATATTGCCAAAATATGGAAATTCGTCTGGTATATTTGAAAATGTTGTATGATAACTGTTGTATTTTAGTTTATTTTCATCAGATTTACAGTTACAATTGCATTCTAGGTATATTCTAATTCTATTCTATAAGCTTCTCAGGATGGTTTTGATGGTTTATTGCATTAAAATATATCTTTTTCTTTATTGCATCTCCATGTAGTCTGTAAAAGTAAAATAAAAATATTAATACACAATGGATGTATATTCCTTAGCTTCTGACTTTTCAAAGGAGACCAGAATTATGCATCTAGGCCAAATGGTTGAGGAGTTATTCCTGATTCATTTGGGTTTTTTTCTGGAAAAAGGGGCCTGTTTTCAACAGGTTAAAGAGGGAGAGAGAGCGAAAGATCAACGAGCGAGAGGATGTGCTGCGTGAATACGCGCTGCCTGCAGCACAAATACGATTTTAAATAGGCCTAGTAAAAAAAATCGAAAATCAATATGTGCCGTTCAGCACTGATATTGTGGCAGGCCGCCACAAATAAATGAACGTACGGGAAACACTGTAATTTATCTGCTCATGTTCAAACCTTTCTGCACATTCAGAATCTCTCACACATATCTGTGTTCTCTGACATGCAAAGAAAAATGGGAATTCATAATATTTAATTACATGCCCTATACTGCATTATGTTACTGATTGGCTAAACTGAATGAGACGAGGAGGCGCTCATGCCAGGGGAAAACGAAACTAACCGACAGCACCTGTGATCAGACAGAAAGCTCACGAATAATTCAACACACTTAAACTTCAGCACCTCTGATAAAGTGCCGCTAAAAATCCCCACCAGAGCAAGTCAGGGCTTCAGTTTTTAACGTTACACTTTTAGAGCCTACTGAAACTACAGTATATTTTTTGGCACAAACTGTCTGCGACTCACAGCGCGAGGTGGGTCCACGTCACTCGCTGGTGTCGCAGCGAAGCTGCTTTCAGGGTGAGTCCGACAGCGGAATATCCCTCTTATAAATGTGTAACCACTGCGATAACAAGACGTTCACGGTGTATTCCTCAGAGAAATAAACACTTTTCCAACAAGAAAGAGAGCGTCAGTTTTCCAGAGTTTACACAGTAAACGCCATGTGGGTAAAGTCTCAGAGATGATCCTCTGACTTCCCGTTCCCGTGAAGGCAGCAGGAAGCTGCACCACAAGTAGCTGACGGAGAAAAAATGCAGTCTCGTCCAGTGGCAGTGGTCTAAACTGGCAGGCTTTAATGTTGCAGACCACAGTTGTTTGCAGGTAGTTTAAAGTTTAAACTCGTATTGTTGTGAATCTTAAGTGTAAACTCGCCTTAGAATTTCCAACCAACGAACGCCCCCCAAAAGCAGCTCAGCGCCCCCTATCGTCCTCGGAACGCCCCCGTTGAGAAACACTAGTGTAGACGCCCGTCCTCACTTGATTTATTGTGCTGCTTTACGACCCATGTTTAGGTTTTTAACGACCTCTATTGGCCGTGTTGGCTGAGTCAAACCCAGGACTTTCACACAGGAGAACCGCGTTCCATTCCCCTGTGAAATCAAGTAAATGTAGAGTTATTTTCAGTTTGAAGGCAACTTTAGCCCTAACAAAATGTAGCAGAGCATTTATTTCAACAGAAATGGTGGTGCCTTGAACATCCTGTTGCGTACGCCAGCCACTGGACTTCACTGTCTTTTAAATGTGGCTGCTGATTGGGTAACACCTCTGACACACCCAATAAATGAGGAAAAACATACCTGCAGTTAATGAAATTAGATTAAATATATTGTCAAGTTATGTTTGTTCAAAACAAAGCTGTGAATGTGTACTGCACTAAAATAAATGTTTCTAATGACATTTTCATCAAAAAAAGATATCTGGTAAAATATATTTTTTGTTTAGAAGTTTGTTTATTGATCTCCTTAAATATATATTTTTAATGATATGCAGTGTTCATGTCATTTGGAGCGACCACTCATCATGTGGTGCGACCAATAATAACTGTATTAAATTAAAAATAAAATATCTCATTCCTGTGTAGCAGACCTCGGCTACGTAAAATTTTAATACAGTTATGAAAATTAATATTTCTGGGAATATTAATTTATACCTCGAAATTAGGAGCACCACCTAAAGATTTGCTTGTTCGCCGAAGGCTTTAGGTCCTTGAGTATAGAGAGAATTATACAGAGTTCGGTTAATTCATTAGTTGTTGTTCTGAAATCCTAAGGTCAATCAGTCACTCTCAGATCTGAGCGTAAGTTCTATGTATAGGGACTCTAGATTCTGAATAACACACACACATACATCGCTGTGCTCAAAGTGAATTTATTAACTAACAAAAGAGGATACAATTGTGGGTAAATGTGGTGATATTACAGGGATAACAATTAATATGACAACAAGGAGGTACTAAAACAGGGTAGCCTATGTAAGGTTCGATGGAGTTTTAGTTTATTATAGAGGGAGAGAATTCTACGAGTATGAGGGAACGAATGACCGAAATTGGGTTGCAGATTTAGTTTGTCTAATCTAAGGGTTATTAACTGTGGATGGAGCCCATAGAACACCAACGAGTCACAGAGTGTTGTTTGTTTTGGCCTACCGTTGCCGCAGGTCCCGTGGCGAGGCTCGACTGCCGGTTGGCTCGGGAAGTCGGTTCTGGCCCGACCCCAGTGGCGTTTTCGAGTTGGGTTGAAACCGGTGGATTGGGTCCGGAGTCCTCTTGTGGGAAGCGCTTGCAGCAACGGGCTGTCAGCCAAGCTTTTGCTCTGATCTCAGTTCGTTTGGTGTCGCTATAGGGCCACTCAGGGTTCTGTCGTCAGAGCCGTGGTTTCATTTATTCAAGGCCATAAATGAAGGCTTCTGAGTTTCTGGTCCAAAGTTGCTCACAACGGTCAGATGAGGTTGCAACAACAAAATCAAATAAACTCACACATTCGCCGTAGGTTCGCGAGGCCTCGGGAATATAGGCTATTTAATGTTGCTGAGGTTTAACAGTCAGCTCCAAACAGAATTAAAGCTGCAAGCAGCGTTGGGCGGGCCCTCGCACTTGTAGCGCGTCCGCGCGTGAACCGGACGAGTTGCATATTCTGGAGCTCTGCCGGTGCGGCTGTGAATTTCCTACGCGGTTCCGACGCCGCATGAAGGTGCTATATGTCACTTCCTGTGTCCCCTATGTGGAGCTACATAGCACTTGCCGCTATGAATATAAATCGGTATTGGTGTGTAGATGTCTGGGGGTGGGAGAGTTATCAAGCACGTAAAGTTTGTTTCAGATGTGAGCATGTACACTGAACAATAATGTACCCAAACAATAAAATAAATTCCTTTTATATTTCCCTGCCTTGTTGTTTATGTGTACATACAGAGGAAGAATGTGAGAACAGCGCACATTTCATCGTTACTGTGTGTTAGAGCATGGGAGAACAGTGGATACTTTTAATACAGCCCACACCCCTAATACTGTGTAACTATAACAAGTAGAGAACAGAAGAAAAAGATGTTCTTTCTTTACAACTGTCTGCATAGCTTATTCATATTGTGTAATGAATGAAAATAAATAGGCCTACTAGGCTCCTCTCTACTTTGACATTTAAGATTAGCTTGTTTGATCCACCTTCATACACATGTGACATTACTGTACAACTTGAGAAAGGTGAGTTGTTTTCTGCTCCAGCCTGCCTAAAAGAAAAGCGTTTTTGGGATTAAATGGACTTTATTAGCTGCTGCAGTGCAGGATGAACTCAGAACAGACCCATTTCTCACCTTATTATTCTAAATCATGCAACGAAGAAGAAGAAATGCATAATAAATCCTGGGACAAAATCTGTCCACAAATACTGTACAGCATGTAGTCTAATGAACAAGACTTGTGTTATAGCTGACTTGGGCAGTGAAATGTTTAATTTTTTTAATTCATGTGGTCATAGTTGTCCACAACTCAAATCAGAATATGAAGAAATGTTTTATACCACCTCAAGAAGGCTTCCTATCAGAAAGGTAGGAAGGTATTTCAAATGTACAACTGCAGTCCTGAAATCTCAGTAAAGTAATTTCCCTGACATTTTTGTGTTACTTTACTTTTAATAGACGCATGTAACAGGTTTTATACTTCCTGTGAGTATAATCCAATCAATCTTATTTTCATACTGTATATCCGATGTGTAATTTGATAAATTGTGTTGTATGTCGTGCTCGCATCTCAGAGAAGACTCTGACTGCAACGTGCGTCTTTGTAAAGAGAGAAACGGACAGAAAAAGTCTCTAACTCTGCCTGTCAGCTCGCTCTGCTCCGTTAAAACTGAATTTACCATACAGAATTGAATACGAGTGCACTCCAGATTTAGCTGCAGCCAGCTGACCGTGTGCTTCTCTCTATACCGCAGTTCTGTGTCCATGCATGCAGCAAACTGAAAGCACTGTCTGTCGGAGCGTCTACATGAAAAGAGAAGGAAGACATTGCTGGTAGTATTGTCTTCAGAGTTGTTAAACACCTCAGCGCACTGAAGAAAGCCATCTGACTGTGTGAGGGGCAAGATCGTTGATGTCTGCAGGCAGAGTAAGAGCTCTCCTGTCTGACTGGTCCACCAATAGCAGAGAAGATGACCCCTTGAGTTATCAAGCACGTAAAGTTTGGTTCAGATGTGAGCATGTACACGTAAGTTACAACAACTTCCTGTGTCATGGCGAAGACTTGATCTCTGACGCCACGCCACGGACACACCCATTGACGAAAACTCGCAAATAGCACAACTTTTCATCTTCAATGCCTTTAGAAGGCACAGCACAAATTTGAAGTCGGTCGGACTAAATCCCTAGGAGGAGTTCGTTAAAGTACGAAGTGTGTAAATCATCCAAAATGTGACGTAAAATTCAAAATGGCCGACTTCCTGTTGGTTTTAGGGCATCGCTCCAAGAGACTTTTTTGTGCGTCTTTACAAGATACATGTACCACAGAAAATTCGTGCACGTAGGTGAAACGTGCGGCGGGGGCTGCTTCGTTAAAAGTCACTTCCTGTTGCCAGCAGGTGGCGCTATGACTGTGGGTGAATGTGAGCATGTACATGTGTTCAGGGCGGGACTCTCATCCTACATGTACAGTTTGGTGCAGATGTGAGCATGTACACTGAAGTTACAACAACTTCCTGTGTCATGGCGAAGAGTTGATCTTTGACTCCACGCCACGGACACGCCTATTGACGAAAACTTGCAAATAGCACAACTTTTGATCTTCAATGCCTTTAGAAGGCACAACAGAAATTTGAAGTCGGTCGGACTAAATCCCTAGGAGGAGTTCGTTAAAGTACAAAGTGTGTAAATCATCCAAAATGGCCGTAAAATTCAAAATGGCCGACTTCCTGTTGGGTTTAGGCTATGGCTCCAAGAGACTTTTTTGTGCATCTGGACAAGATACACGTACCGCAGAAAATTCGTGCATGTAGGTGAAACGTGCGGCGGGGGCTGCTTCGTTAAAAGTCACTTCCTGTTGCCAGCAGGTGGCGCTATGACTGTGGGTGAATGTGAGCATGTACATGTGTTCAGGGCGGGACTCTCATCCTACATGTACAGTTTGGTGCAGATGTGAGCATATACACTGAAGTTACAACAACTTCCTGTGTCATGGTGAAGAGTTGATCTTTGACGCCACGCCACGGACACGCCCATTGACGAAAATTCGCAGATAGCACAACTTTTCATCTTCAATGCCTTTAGAAGGCACAGCAGAAATTTGAGGTCGGTCGGACTAAATCCCTAGGAGGAGTTCGTTAAAGTACGAAGTGTGTAAATCATCCAAAATTTGACGTAAAATTCAAAATGGCCGACTTCCTGTTGGGTTTAGTCTATGGCTCCAAGAGACTTTTTTGTGCGTCTGGACAAGATACACGTACCACAGAAAATTCGTGCACATAGGTGAAACGTGCGGCGGGGGCTGCTTCGTTAAAAGTCACTTCCTGTTGCCAGCAGGTGGCGCTATGACTGTGGGTGAATGTCAGCATGTACATGTGTTCAGGGCGGGACTCTCATCCTACATGTACAGTTTGGTCCAGATGTGAGCATGTACACTGAAGATACGACAACTTCCGTGTCATGGCGAAGAGTTGATCTTTGACGCCACGCCGCGGACACGCCCATTGACGAAAACTTGCAAATAGCACAACTTTTCATCTTCAATGCCTTTAGAAGGCACGGCAGAAATTTGAGGTCGGTCGGACTAAATCCCTAGGAGGAGTTCGTTAAAGTACGAAGTGTGTAAATCATCCAAAATTTGACGTAAAATTCAAAATGGCCGACTTCCTGTTGGGTTTAGGCTATGGCTCCAAGAGACTTTTTTGTGCGTCTGGACAAGATACACGTACCACAGAAAATTTGTGCACGTAGGTGAAACGTGCGGCGGGGGCTGCTTCGTTAAAGGTCACTTTCTGTTGCCAGCAGGTGGCGCTATGACTGTGGATGAATGTCGGCATGTACATGTGTTCAGGGCGGGACTCTCATCCTACATGTACAGTTTGGTCCAGATGTGAGCATGTACACTGAAGTTACAACAACTTCCTGTTTCATTGCGAATCATCGACGCCACGGACACGCCCATTGACGAAAACTCGCAAATAGCACAACTTTTCATCTTCAATGCCTTTAGAAGGCACAGCACAAATTTGAAGTCGGTCGGACTAAATCCCTAGGAGGAGTTCGTTAAAGTACGAAGTGTGTAAATCATCCAAAAATGGCCGTAAAATTCAAAATGGCCGACTTCCTGTTGACTTTAGGCTATGGGTTCTTGAGGCTTTTTGTGCGTCTTGATACGATACATGTCCCCAGAAATTTTCGTACATGTAGGTTGAACGTGAACGAGGGGCTAATCTTTTCCAATTTCTAGGTGGCGCTAGCGAGTCATTTTGCCACGCCCATGTGCGAAACTTGTAGAATACGAAATTTTTCACCGGTTCTGACATGTTTGCAAATTTTGGTGAGTTTTCGAGTATGTTTAGGCCATGTCATTTGGGCCTACTTTGCAGAAAAAAAAAAAAAAATATATATATATATATATATATATATATATATATATATATATATATATATAATCCGAGCAAATTCAATAGGGACCTCGCACGGTCGTGCTCGGGCCCTAAATAAATATAATCCGAGCAAATTCAATAGGGACCTCACACGGTCGTGCTCGGGCCCTAATAATCCGAGCAAATTCAATAGGGACCTCGCACGGTCGTGCTCGGGCCCTAAAAAAAAATATATATATATATATATAATCCGAGCAAATTCAATAGGGTCCTCGCACGGTCGTGCTCGGGCCCTAAATATATATATAATCCGAGCAAATTCAATAGGGACCTCGCACGGTCGTGCTCGGGCCCTAATAATCCGAGCAAATTCAATAGGGACCTCGCACGGTCGTGCTCGGGCCCTAATTATGGTCGCACCCCATGACATTTTGTAAGGCCACAAACAGTTTATGTAGCTGAAAAAACACTAAAATCATTTAATTTGAAAAAACTACATTCATTTTTGTGTACTCAGCATTCTTAATGTTTGAACAATGCCAATAAATGTACCTGGGTCATCCCGTCTGTCTGTGTGTCCCTCCGGTCAGTGACGTCACTACTCAGAGGGAGGCCCCTTCCTGCAGATCGGTTATAAAGGGGTGGAGCTCCGGGGCCCCCTTTCCTCCGGTGCCCAAGCGTTGCATTAAAGTGCGTTTTTTACCCACCAAACAGCTTCAGCTTCACCAAAAGGAACGTCAGTGTCACTGAGTTAAATCTCGTTTTGTAGCTTCTCTGTCAGAGTTTGCCTCCTTTTCTTCCTGCAGTCAGGACGTATTAATATTAATGAGCGGCGTTTCACTGACCATTTATAGGCAACTGTGGGCGTTTGGAGGGTCGGACATGGAGCTCCCTCACATGCCCCACATTTCAAGTTGATTGCGATTTATAAAGGGAACTTGCTTACAAGTGTGCGTACGCACGGTTTTATAAGTCTGAATATTTTTTGGCGTACGCCATTTTTGGCTGTTGGGAGCACGTACACTTTTAGTGAGGATTCTACGCACAGTTTTATAAATGAGACCCCAGGACTTTAACGGTGAGGCTGTTCCATGCCACCAGTAACGTTAGCTGGGGCATCTTTCAGGTAGTCTTAGTAGCATCCTTTGGGCTTTGCCACTGGTAGATTTACGAGTTATGCTGAGATTGTTTATATTCTTTCTCGGGAAAGTTTAAAAAAAATTTATCTTATGAACCATTAACAACTCATATATAAATGGTTTGTCATTCAAAGAACACACACACAGACTGGCCTGAGATCAGCAGCATGTTATTGATCTGTGTTGACATGAATAGGTGTATGAATGTTGTGCTGACATTTGGATGATGTCTGTAGAAGGCTGACATTATGATGATCCACAATAACACAACGACAAAGTCCCTCTACTTATTTTAGTTAAGCTCATTGATTAGGACATAGTAATGTTGAGCTCCACATTTAAAACCTGAACACATCTGATTGGATTAGAAATGGATTTTTATCTCCATCATTTATTCCTTATTCAGATTGTTTGGCTGCAGTTTGTCAGAGATCAGCTGTGTTTCTCTGGCCTCAGCTCTGAAGTCCAACCCCTCCCATCTGAGAGAGCTGGAGCTGAGTCTCAACAAGCTGCAGGATTCAGGAGTGAAGCTGCTGTGTGGTTTTCTGGAGGATCCACACTGCAGACTGGAGACTCTGAGGTCAGTTATTCAGTTATATATGAGTTGTTAATGGTTCATAAGATCATTTGGAAAGTGTAAGAAAATTATTACATAACAGCATGTTTTTTATTTTTTTAGTTATTTAGAAATGGTCTAATAGGGCGTGTTCATAGATGTTTTATGACACTTAATTCTACAATTTATGATTAATTCTGGTTACTAATGGTAAGAATTTTGTGTGAGCTCATCTAAAGTGAGGACTGTCTATATCTTACAAAGCATTTATAAATTATACTGTAACACACAAGAATCAGAGGGCCTCAGAGGGAGGCCCCTTCCTGCAGATCGGTTATAAAGGGGCGGAGCTCCGGGGCCCCCTTTGCTCCGGTGCACAGGCTTTGCATTAAAGTGCGTTTTTTACCCACCAAACAGCTTCAGCTTCACCAAAAGGAACGTCAGTGTCATGTGATTTATAAATGGAACTTGCTTACAAGTGTGCGTACGCACGGTTTTATAAATGAGACCCCAGGACTGTAACGGTGAGGCTTTTCATGCCACCAGTAACGTTAGCTGGGTCATCTTTCAGGTAGTCTTCGGGGGCTTTCACACCTACCTCGTTTGGTCCGGACTTTCGGACTTTTCAGTTTGGTCCGAACCAAAATTGCAGGTGTGAAACCTCCCCCGGACCACGGTCCGGACCAAACAGACGGAATTTGGTCCGACCAAAAGAGGTAGTCTCGGTCCGGATCAAACTGAACCGTGGTTTGGTTCGTTTCTGGTGTGAAAGCATTTTGTGGATGGTTCGGACTTTCAGACTATTTACAGGAAGTTTGGCGGTTGCCGTTTAAACTGGAAACAAGTAAATGCATGGAGAAATGCATTGAAATAAGGACACAAATATAAATCTCCCGTGACAGCTCATCTTTAGATACAGACGGCCACAATAGAAGCACACTGCCACCCATCGCTCTGGTCTCTGCTCAAACGGAGGTGCAGATTGTTTGCTGTCTTCTCCTCCTGTCCTGTTGGCGACAATATAATGTTCGCACAACGAGGACGTTTAATTGCGAATTTGAACTAGCCTTCAGTATAGTTGGTGCTGCAGGTAGTAATGCTATAATAATAACAATATAGTGGCAAATATGCATATGTACATTTTTTATTCATTCATTCTAGTCAAAGCTCCCCGCTGAACTGTTTAATAAACCAATCAATGTCAAGTACAGGGAGACGCAGCCAACGTAGACGATGACGACAGGACGCAGGTCTGTCAGGTAAAGTCCTTTAGTGCGGTCGCAGAATTGCAGTGTGAAACCAAACCAAAACTAACCGAATGTATCAAAATGTATCAAAACATGAACTTTGGTTCGGACCTTGGTGCAGACTTTCAGGTGTGAAATCCCCCTTAGTAGCATCCTTTGGGCTTTGCCACTGGTAGATTTACGAGTTACGCTGAGATTGTTTATATTCTTTGTCGGGAAAGTATAAAAAAAAAATCTATAAACCATTAACAACTCATATATAAATGGTTTGTCATTAAAATAATACTTCATTTATAAATTGTGAACCGATCATGTATAAAGTATGAAAATACAATTATTAAGCACATTATAGATGAGCTTATTAATAAAGAATAAAACATGCATGACTATGTTTATAAATGACTTACTAATGTGTATTAACGTAAGAACAATGGTTTATAAATGATGAACTCCGTATTTACTAATACTTCACTAATGCTTTACAGTGTGTAGTTATTATAAAGTGCTATATTTCTTTGTTTCTGTTGGTTTCAATGTGTTTTCACAAATAATGTCTGATCACTGATATTGATCCTTCAGAACACACACACACACACACACACACACACACACACAGACTGGCCTGAGATCAGCAGCATGTTATTGATCTGTGTTGACATGAATAGGTGTATGAATGTTGTGCTGACATTTGGATGATGTCTGTAGAAGGCTGACATTATGATGATCCACAATAACACAATGACAAAGTCCCTCTACTCATTTTAGGGAAAAGCTCATTGATTAGGACATAGTAATGTTGAGCTCCACATTTAAAACCTGAACACATCTGATTGGATTAGAAATGGATTTTTATCTCCATCATTTATTCTTTATTCAGATTGTGGAGCTGCAGTTTGTCAGAGATCAGCTGTGCTTCTCTGGCCTCAGCTCTGAAGTCCAACCCCTCCCATCTGAGAGAGCTGGACCTGAGTGACAACTACCTGCAGGATTCAGGAGTGAAGCTGCTGTCTGATCTTGTGGAGAGTCCACACTGCAGACTGGAGACTCTGGGGTCAGTAGAGGGTTGGAGTCAGTCCATGCTGGTTTCAGCAGTATTGTACTAAACACAGTTAGTATCAAAGCAGAGATCCAGTATTTCCTGTAAACCTCCAACCTTCTCAGCGGCTGCTTTCCTCAGTGAAGCTGTGAGAGGAGAATGGTGACAGGCTTCAGGATTGGACAGAAAGACAGACAGAGAGAGAGAGAACAGGCAGCGATCATGTGTTTGAGTTGATGTGAAGACGACTGTTGTTGTTGTGTTCATGTCTCCAGGAAATAAAGCTGGATTCCAGCTGACAGCATCACAAGATGTATAGAGACAGTGGTCCTCATTCATCAAACTGTCGGACCATCAAATCTGATCTCAAAGTGTTTGTTCTCTCATTTCAACACTAAACTACTGATCAGTTCATCTTTGTCACAGCTCTGAGATCAGTCTGACTGAAGCCTGCAAATCACTGGCTCTTATTTCAGAGAACCATCATTACATTTAGTAACCATGTGGTCTTTCTACAGAGCAGAACCTCTGCTGAAGTCCAGTAAGCACAGCTGATGTTTAGCTGTTGTAGGACCTTTAACATCATATATATCTGTCCATGTGTCTTTAGTTTGGTCCAGATGTTTTTAGAACAGACTCCATATTTACAGATTTGTCCTGTAATATTTCCAAAGTAGCTGAAATCTTCAAATGTGACTGAGCGGCTGGTTTTTAACAGCAGTAAATCCATCATTACAGTGAGCAGTGAATATCTCTCTGTCTCTGCAGTCATGATGCGTTCAGGGACTCTCAGCACTTTATTTCCACTGTGGACTTGAGTGAAACCTGCAGAGTAAACAGAGCTGATGGCCAAAGTCTCTGCAGGTCTCAGTGTGTTCACTCCAATACGTTAACATGAGAGCTGAAAGGAAGCTGGCTACGCTACACAGCCGCTCCACTTCTGGTCTGAACAGGACTGAAGTCCCTGCTGGTCTTTATACTGGATGTGCTGCATCACTGACTGACAGCTGATGAAGGGAGTCTCTGTAAACTCTGATTTATGACTTCTGCTCTCTGTCTTCTTCTCTCATCAGATGGAATCCAGTTAGGTAAACATGAGAAAGGTGGAGGTGTTCAGAGAGGATCTGCTGTGTCCTGATGATCCAGAGAGGTTGAAGCAGCAGCATCAGCTTGTGTGTGGAGAGGCTCTGACTGGGCCATGTTACTGGGAGGTAGAGTGGAGAGGAGAGCTTCATCCAGCAGTGACTGACAGAGGAATCCCAACAGTGCTGCAGTCTGAACTGCTCTGAGATCAGCTCCACTGTCAGACACAAAGTCAAGTCCACCATCATCCCTGTGTGTTCCTCTGGATGTGACAGAGTATCATCAGTGGATCTGGACTGCTCTGCTGCTGCTCTGTCCTTCTACACAGTCTCTGCAGACACACTGAGACTCCTCCACTCCTTCTGCTGCACACTCAGACACCTCCTCCACCTGGTGGGAAAGGATCTTCTATAGTGTTTTACAAATGTTTATCCAGTTTGCAACACATCTGATAATCATAACTTTGTATTACATGATCTCCCTTCTTAGTATGTTCCTGTATGATGTCACCCTGTCCATAGAACAGTTTATTTGTTACAGCGTGGACCCAAGCTTAGGACACATTCACGCTGTGGCCGTTTTTATACACAACAAATGTAGATATTTACATTTTTTTCTTGGGCGCCAGCCAGGCTGAACCTGGATATATGTAACACGGCAGTGCACCCTCAGAAGGAAACATGACACATTTTAGGAAAAACCTGATTAAAATCCCACACACAGAAATCAGTTTTGTTTTCTCTTAAGAAAATATATTGTCAGAAACATTTTAAGAAAAGCAGGGCGTGGTCCCGGTAAAAATGTAGTTTTGTCACAACGCGAGACAGAAGGTTTATTTGCAGAAGGTGACTGGGGGGTGGAGGAGCGACGGTGAATGGCGTGTGCAGGCTGGAACAGGACAGGATTAGCAGTCTCACAACCAGTCAGGCAGATGAGGAATGATCCTGTGCACAAAGAAAAAGCCTGCTGTTATTATAATGTTTGCACCAAAGAAGAAGAACTTGTTCTTAAAGCAGAGAGGACTGCAGCATGTCTTTACCACTGGAGCTGTACGGCACGGGCAGCTGGAATGGCAGACGGGCCCAGTCCAACCCGTCCCAGTAAACTGGGAGTGCCTACCGCTGTCTTTTGCTTTTGAGGGAGTCTACATGGAAGGTAGAGCAAAAGCTGCGTTAGCAACAGCATTTCTCACTTTGTTCTCCTCATGTGGACAACAATGGAGTCACACAGTAATGATTAGAGAACTTTAATATGTACTATATGAGGCCAATGTTTGTAATGTTTGACTAAGAAATGATCTTGTTACGCACTAAAAGAAACCTTCAGGTTATTTTGGGTCTTTTAACCCTCTGTGTTGCAGCGCCACCTTCTGTCAGTCCTAGGGAGGATCCCTCCTCTGCTGCTTCTCCTGAGCTTTCTTCATTTTTTGGGGAATCGAGGTTATAAGGTCAGAGCGGGTCGTATGCTGTACAGATTATAAATCTGCTTGATGAATATTTGTCTGGAGTGAAACGGACCTGGTGATGTGAAGACTTTCTTTCTGACTGACTTCATTTTGTTAAAATTCAGTGTAATTATAATTTCGTTAAATTCTCCTGATGAGTCTTTGATTTAAAAGTGGTGGTGATTTTATAACCACTGATGATGATGATGATGATGATGATGTACCGCAGGATATCTGTTAAGTCGTCTCCTGATGCTTGTGTGGTGGGTTTTAGTTTTAGTTTTATATTTTTATTATATTTTGTGCATTCTGTGTTTTATACTCTGTGTCCCTGCAGGCTTTTCTCTCTTTGGAACAATAAAGTTGATATATTCAATAAATGAGCCTTAAACAGAGGCGTGATCTCTACATGCAGATACATCTGAATTTCAATAAATAGCAAAAAAGCCAAAGTGTGACAGTGTTTTTCTAACTTTTAATAAACTGGACCAGATTAAGTCTCACGCTGTTTAATCCACATCAAAAATCCATCAAAATCAAATACATCTCAATTGTACAGGACAGACCGTGAGATGAGATGACACGGTGAGCGTTTGTGTAATCTCGTGAGACTTGGTGCAATTCAAACATGGCAGCACGCAGCTAAACAAACATTTCATTAAACAAACAATTCGCCAATTTTAAGCGAATTAACAAATAAGAGCAGTCAAATCGCACTGGAGGACCTCGAGGACGAGTGTTTGGAGGACCTTGAAGTTTACACTGACCAGTGTTTTCATCGAGTGGTCATGGGGAAATCAAAAAGAAACCGCACTGAAGACTCACCTGGAGCATCACCTGGAGCAGTCTCCTCACAAGGTGCAGATTTCACAGAGATCCTGGATTCAATAGACAAGAAATTGTCTAGCTTTGATGCCCAATTATTTCTGGTGGAAGTACTTCACAAAGAGTTTCAGGCTCTGCGGGAATCCCTGGAGTTCAGCCAGAAACAGGTGGCGGAAAACAAGGTCCTCAAAGGTTCGGTTAAATCCCTCACGGAGGGAAGACAAAATCTCTCGGCAGACAATAAAAACATTAGGGAAGCGATCATCGATCTCCAGGCTCGTAGTATGTGGGATAATCTGGTCATTCTGGGTATGCCGGAGCAGGCGGATGAAGCCCCAGAGGAGACCGTTAAAAGCTTCATCCAAAATCAACTGAAGCTCCCGGCCGAGACTGTGAAGAACATCAGCTTCCACCGGGTGCACCGCCTGGGAGGACGGCGACAGGAGAACCAGAGGCCCAGGCCCATCGTCGCGAAGTTTGAACACTTCAAGCAGAAGGAACTGGTTAAAGGCCGCGGCAGGGAGCTGAGAGGGACCAACTTCAGCGTTAACGACCAGTTTCCCCGGGAGATCCTGGACCGACGCAGAGTCCTGTTCCCGATAAGAAAGACGCTTATTGGAGAAGGATCACGGGCTGTCATCGCAGTGGATAAACTTTACGTTGATGGCCAGCTGTACCGCGACCGAGACACCACTCCTTGGCTCTACTAAGAACCAAGTCCAGCAACAGGTGAACTGTATCACTATGCGATCATGTTTTCCCCTCTCAGTTAATAACTCCGTGACATATGGCAGGTTAATAGTTATAAAATACAGTGCACATCTCAACAGCCTATACTGTGGTTATCTGACTAGTCTGTCCGATAATGTTTTGTGTATTTTCCCCTGTTTTTGTTTCACTGATTCTTTCTTTTGTTAATGTTGCTCTTCCTCCGCCGTTTACACATCGATCAGCTGCGCAATTTTCATACTGTTTAATTCACAAACAGTCGGGCACACCGCTAGCACACACACGCAGGCGCATACAACATGAAAACATAGACACACACATACAGGCGCATACAACACACACAATGACTCAACACGCACACTGCACACACTAGCCTTCACCACATCCCTTAGTTGAATGATGACCTCACTTATAATCACCTCTTGGAATGTAGGCGGAGTTGGTTCAAGGGAAAAGAGATTAAAATTTTTTTAACCATCTAAATAATCTGCAAGCAGACATTGTCCTACTACAGGAGACTCATTTACCCAAGACAGCAGATAAACTAACCTCACCTCAGTTTCCTCACTTGTACTCAGCCTGTTATAACTCAAAACAAAGGGGTGTCACCATTATGATAAATAGAAAAACACACTTCAATCATAATACCACTACTATTGATCCAGAGGGTCGATTCATTATTGTTAACATTTCAATTCAAAATACTCCTTTATGCATTGCTAACATCTATGGCCCAAATGTTGACGACCCCTCCTTTTTTCATGCTTTCTTCAACTCACTCTCTGCTCACTCAGACACAGCTCTTATATTAGGAGGGGACTTCAACATGGTATGTAATCCAGCAGTTGACAGGCTCAGTACGGCAGGTGGTCACCGTATTTGGAAATCAACAGACATCCTTAAACAATACATGAGCGATTTTGGTCTTTGCGATGTTTGGCGTTCTCACCACCCCACTCTTAGAGAATATACCTTCTTTTCACCAGTCCACCACTCATATTCTCGCCTTGACTATTTTTTGGTTAGCAGCTCAATTATGACAGACATTTCCAACATTCAGATTCACCCTATCACTATCAGTGATCATGCACCGGTTTCTATCACTCTTACTAAAAAAAGGGTCACACGGCCAACTAGAAGTTGGAGATTTTACGCATCATTGCTTAAAGACCTAGATTTTATAAGTTACTTCAAAAAGGAGTGGGCAATATATATGGAAACTAATGACCTGCCAGGAACCTCGCCATGTCTTCTTTGTGAGGCAGCAAAAGCAGTCATGAGAGGTAAAATAATCTCCTATTCATCATACAAAAAAAAGAAAGAGATCTTGTGAATTAGAGCTAGAACAAAAAATAAAAACATTAGAAACTACCCTTGCTGCCTCCCCACAGGAACACATGCTGAATGATCTGAGAAAATCAAAACTTGAATTAAATTAAATTATTAATAAAAAGACCCAATTTCAGTTGCAAAGACTAGGCTTGGAGAACTTTCAACATGGCAATAAATCCGGCAGATTCTTAGCCAGTCAATTGAAATTGAATAAAGAAAAAATAACTATTTCTTCCTTAAAGGACTCAGCTGGGAATCTGATTTATAACCCAGAAGAAATCAACAATGCATTCAGAGATTATTTTAAAAACGTTTTTACATCACAAATTGACCCATCTAGCTCTAACATCGATGCATTTCTGAACAATATAGATTTGCCAAGGTTAGATGATGAACAGATCAGGGCTCTGGATTCACCTGTTTCAATGGCTGAACTCCAGGAAGCTCTCTTACATATGCCGAATAATAAAGCCCCTGCGATCAGACAAAATAATAATATTAAAGGAATTCAAACAGAAAATATACACCACCAGATAAGCCTTTATGCAGATGATGTATTACTTTTCCTCCTAAACTCACAAACTTCTCTTTCTGAGACAATCACACTTATAGATAAATTCTCATCCATCTCGGACTACACCATTAACTGCAGTAAATCCATAGTTTTACCTGTAAACTGTGATTTCCAGAGTATATCTACCACACCGCTAAAGTCTGGGAATATTAAATATCTGGGTGTCAATATTTCCTCCAGGCTGTCAGAACTGCCATGGCTAAACTACACGCCTTTACTTAAATCAATAGAGGATGACCTTGTACGGTGGACATCATTACCTATATCACTCATGGGAAGAGTCTCCACCATAAAAATGATGGTCCTACCTAAAATCAACTACCTGTTTTCAATGTTACCCACCAAACCCTCTGCTGTCTGGTTTAAATCACTGGACTCAAACATCTCAAAATTTTTGTGGAAAAATAAACCCCCACGAATCAGTTTAAAACTATGCAAAAAGCAAAAGACTGTGCTGGTTTAGAACTGCCAAATTTTTATCATTACTTCCTGTCCAATAGACTACAATATATCTCAAAATGGATCAATCAGAGCCCCCCGGACCACTCATGGATGGACATAGAACAAACATTCTGTAAGGAAATTAAAATTTCCGATATGCCATTCATCAGTTCCTGCATCAAACGTCATACCTGCTTTAAAAGCATTAACATAAGCACTTCCTTGGCAGCTTGGTGGGAACTTCTCAAAATATCTGGGTCTTTACCTATCCCATGCAGATTTACCCCAATCTGGAATAATCCTGAAAAATAAGAAAACACTAAATTCCCCACCGTGGTATGACAAAGGGATAAGACATCTAGAGCATGTAATGCAAGGCAGTAACTTTATTCCATTCCAGGATCTAGTGGCACAATATGGAATTAGCCATAATAGATTTCTGGAATTTCAACAGTTTAAATCCATAATTCAGGCTAGATTTAAGGATAAAATAATGGACTTAGATTTACCTCCAATGATAACAGACTTTCTTAAACTCTCGCCTCCAAAACTGTTATCAAAAGTATACATGTTACTGTTAAAAACAGATAGTTCAATCTCTCTCCATTCTTAAAGTGGGAGACCGATCTATCCATTAGTCCAGACCAAAACTTTTGGATGCAGATATGTTTAATACCTTTAGAATGACTACAAATCCCAATCTACAACTTATACAGTATAAAACTCTCCATAGAACACACTATACTGGACAAAGGATGTTCAGAATGGGTCTTATGCAGTCAAACATCTGCCGGAACTGCTCAGGTAACATATCTGATAGTTACATGCATGCTATGTGGCAATGTACACCTGTTCAAAAGTTCTGGCAGAGATATGTGAAGACCTATCGATATGGCTAAGTTACCCCCAGTTTCCCATCACTCTGCGTGCTGGGGACCTTCGTGACATTAGTATAGAGGTTGACACATCTACATGCTTCTCACTGCCTTATCATCGCCAGAAAACTATCCTCAGAACTGGAAGGCCAAAAGAATATAAGTATCACCCAATATCGAATCACTTTATAGATCACATTAGCATGGAGAAAATATCTGCTGTAAAAAAAAACAAATTGACACAATTCCTATCTCTCTGGTCCCCCTTGATCAACTTTATCACTTTGGGGGTGGGTGTGTACTGCCTTGCTGGTCAGAGTCCCGTACCGATAGGTATGTCTGGGGTCGGTTGATTCCTAGATGCATTGTGTGCGGGCGTGTGGGACTTTTCTATTTGTTTTTTTTTTTTTTATATGTTGGTTGATGGCATGGTGTTGACGGGGGGGTGGTGTGGCGCTCGGTATGCCTAGGCGCGGGCTTGACGGGGGACCGGTGTTTGCCCTGTATTCGGCGTGCCACTGCTGCGGGTGGTAGCCACTCTGCTTGGTGTCGCGCGATTGTTGGTATTGTT
>NW_024040040.1:54975123-55043446 GCF_014851395.1 Micropterus salmoides | reverse complement strand
GGTTGTTGGTGGCATGCAGTGAGCTAGTTGATTTTGCCTCGTTGCTGGTTTGGCTGGTGTTGCACAGTGGCCGGGGAGGGTGCTGGACATGGGGGATGTCGGCTGGCGCCAGCGGCCTTAGTTTTTTCCGGCGGTTGGGGGGACGGCGGACTTTTATTGGCGGGTGCACGGTGACCTGGACGGCGCGTTTGCTGCCGGGCTGGGACTTGCTGCTGGTGTTTCTCTCCGCTGGCTTTCGCTGTCCTTTTGTTCCGTTTGCTCTCTCTCGTTTGCCCGACCTCGCACGCGGGATTCGCGGGGGGCTGCTGGGCATTGGGTGTCGCCGTGCTCGCGCAGTGTGCGCGTTGGGCTCGTCACTTGTGCATTGGTGTTGATGATTGCGTGGCATTTGGGCATTTTGGTTGTTCGCTGCGCGGCGGTGGGGTGCTGGGTGGGGAGGGAGCACTGGTCTATGTTGTGTGTGCGCCGCGGTAGGTCCAGGCGCTGCTCTTCTGCGGGTTACGCTTCTTGCGTTCCGTCGGCATTACGTTGTCAACTGGCATTTGGGTCGGGGTCTTCTGCGTTTGCATCGCGGTGCATCTGGGAGTCTTTGTTGTTTTTTTTAATTTGATTTATTCTTTTTCTTTCTCCCACCCCTGTTGGCTACTGGCGTTCTTGCCTGCCTGTTACAGTCGTGGCGTCCCACTCTCACTAACAACATTCTTTAACAGGCTTATGCGCACACACATGTACACACACACAGACACACACAGTCTCACACATAGACACAAACAAATGTAGGTTGTCCCTGGTAGAATTATTCTTGATGCTTTTCTTTCAGTACTTATTTAAATTAATTGTTATTATTCCAGCTCTCGTGGCTGTGCTGTGTTGCTTATTTAGTGTGCTGGATGTTTCTTGTTTTCATTTTTCTCTTAGTGTCTTACTATGTCAGCTGTTTATTGCTGCTGTTCGGCTGGTTGTTTTTACTATATTATTATTTTATTGTTTGTTTTTGGTTTGTTTGTTGTTGTTTTCTCCTCCCCAAGCCCCCCTCTCTGTTCTATTGCAGGTTTCGTTGCTTTCTGCAATTGGTGTTTCCCACTGCTTTTCCTGTTGTCCCCACCTTCCATCCCCCTTCTCTTACAGGTCTTGTCCTTTCTCTGTGCTGTCTGTTTGTGCCTCCCCATCCCCGTGTCTGCCCCCCTGTCCGGCCCGGTGACAAATCAATACATAATTAAATAAATAATAAAACAGATAAAGTAAAATCTGTCTTGCACAATATGGTATCCAGGTCATCATACTCTATACCAGGCTGCTGGGCAGGACAGGTTTAAAAAAAAAAAAACAGAAAAATCCATTTTGAGTTCAATCCAGCAGAGAGGAAATGATGGAGCAGCAGCTGACACTGAGCTGGGTTTAGAGAAAACTCCAGATCCATCTTGTTTAGACACCAGAACACTCAGCATGAATCAGTCTGATGGAAATCTGGGCTTCCTTAAAATAATATTTCTCTCTCATGTTTCTATCTTTGTGTGTTTCCTCTGGTTCCCCGGCCTTCATCAGTCCTGACAGCATCATGTTCACCAGGGTTTGTCTTCTGGACTCAAGTGTGAACTTGTCTTCTGTTGCTTTTCAGTCAATAAAGTCTTTTGTAGTGATAAATTTAACACAATGGATGTTTTTGGGGTGAAATCAGTGACATAAACTGGCGGCTGGTTCTCAGTAAAACCAGACAGCAGCATGTTGATGAACTTCTGCCTGTCAGAAATCTTTAAACAGCAACTTTTCTTTGAACACTCAGCAAAAGAAAAGCATTTTTCACTTTGACTGAGGACTGAGTGCTGCCCTGATACACTCATGTACTTGTACTTGCAGTATGTCCACCACGCTGAGTACCCAGAAAGCCTTCTTCAGAGAGTCGTGCTGCATGTGAACGGAGAAACACTGAAACCAGAGATCCTTTCCTTAAAAACAGGCTGTAAACTCTGAAAGCAGCTCAACACACACAGATTTGTAGTAAAAAGGTCTGCAGACTGGTGGAAACTGTTGGAAACTGTTTGCAGCTCCAAGTGTTTCTTGGTAAAAGCGCTTTGTGTGTTCTTAGTGTTTATAAAAGGTTGTACATTTTAAAAGCTCTCCATGAGGAAACCCTTGTTATATTGTGTGCTACATAGATGCTCCATGGAGCCAGAGTTTGACACAAAGTGGTTTTCTTAGTGTTGATAAAAACAAGCAGCAACAAACAGAAGGAGCCGCTGTTTACAGGTTTTTAGATTCAAAACTAAAGAGTAACTTTTCTTTAGTGTCACAGCCATATGTAGACGCTGAGCTGTTCCAACCAGGACTGTGTCCTTTACATCCCTCACTGATCTGTCATGAAGCTGTCGCAGTTTGCACAATAAAAACTCACTTTAGAACATTATGTTCAGACTTATTCTTAACAAACAACCAAATCTAGTTCACAGCAGCGTTTGAGGATCTTCACCCTGGTAGGAGGAGCTCTGCTGACAGAACAGCATCTTGTAATAATAATAATAATAATCCTTATTTGTAGAGCACTTTTCAAAAACAAGTTACAAAGTGCTTTAACAAGTGTGAAGACAATAATACCCAAGAGACAATAATACAAAAAACAATACAAGATAAAAGCATGAAAACATTGAAAAGACTAAAATACACGTTTAAGATAAATATAAAATTAGTAAAATAGAATAAAATAAAAGGGATAAAATAAAGTCAAATAAGATCGGGAAAGGCTCTCCTATAAAAGTATGTTTTAAGAAGGGACTTAAAAGACTTCACTGACTCAGCCGACCTGATTTCCTCGGGCAGGCTGTTCCAGAGCCTCGGGGCCCTGACAGCAAACGCTCTGTCCCCTTTAGTTTTCAGTCGAGACTCTGGAACAGACAACAGACCTCTGCCCGAGGATCTCAAAGTACGTGCTGGTGCGTATGGGACTAAAAGGTCAGAAATATAACGAGGCGAGAGGCCATGAAGAGCTTTAAAAGTGATCAATAGAATTTTAAAGTCAATTCTAAAACATACTGGGAGCCAGTGTAATGAAGCTAAAATAGGAGTAATGTGGTCATATTTCTTTGTTCTGGTTAAAAGCCTGGCAGCTGAGTTCTGGACAGTCTGGAGTCGATCAATAGATTTTTGGGTTAAACAGGTGAAAAGGCTGTTGCAATAATCCAGGCGTGATGAGATGAAGGCGTGTAAAATGGTCTCGGTGTCCTTAAAAGTTAACATAGATCGAATTTTTGCTATATTTCTAAGTTGATAAAAACATGATTGAACAAGCTTTGTGGTGTGCTGCTCGAAATTTAAATTACTATCAAACCAGACACCAAGGTTCTTTGCCACAGGCTTAATGTGATTTACTAGGGAGGAGTGATTTCAGCTGGAGGAAATTATTTGACATCCATTTTTTAACTTCACAAAGGCAGTTGTTAAGTGAACTCAGCATTCCAGGGTCTGTGGATCTGACGGGCAAGTATATTTGTGTGTCATCAGCATAAATATGAAAAGAAATGCCATGTTTATGGATAATATGTCCAAGGGGAAGCAGATACAAGGAAAACAAAATGGGTCCTAAGACCGACCCCTGAGGCACACCATATTTAACTGGACAGAATGAGGAGACATAGTTGTTTACAGACACACAAAACTTCCTGTTTGACAGGTAGGATGAAAACCATTCTAGGGCAGTACCAGAGATCCCCACCCAGTGCCTCAGTCTGTCTAACATGATGTTGTGATCAATGGTGTCAAAAGCAGCGCTAAGGTCCAGGAGTACCAGGACTGAGCACATGCCTTCATCAGCAGACATTAAAAGGTCATTGGTGACTTTAAGCAGGGCAGTCTCAGTGCTGTGGTACTTCCTAAAACCAGACTGAAACTTTTCAAATATTTGTTATTTTCCAGTACAGTGAGCAGCTGTTTGGACACAATTCTTTCTAGAATCTTTGCAATAAAAGGCAGTTTTGAAATTGGTCTAAAATTATGTGGGAGGGAGGGATCTAAACCAGGTTTCTTTAAAAGTGGGTTCACGCAAGCCGTTTTAAAATAATCAGGGACACAACCAGTAGATAGGGAGCTGTTGAAAACAGAGATCAAATGGGGCCCAACAGAATCTATTACTTTCAGTAAAAATTTTGTAGGTATTACATCAAGTGGGCTGGAGGACACTCTCATTTGTGATACTGTTTTTAAAAGCTCAGACAAGTCGATGGGATAAAACTGGTTAAAACTCTCTTGTTGCTGGTGAGGACCTCTGAGTAAGAGGCCACGGGGGTAATAGAGGCTCTGATTGACACCACCTTATTGGTAAAATAAGATAAAAACAATTCACAGTCATCATTACTTCCAGCTGAGGCACAAGGAGGGGTTGGGTTTACCAGCTGATCCACAGTCTTAAACAGAAACCTGGGATTGTGTTTATGTGTAGTAATGAGTTCAGAAAAATAGTGTGTTCTCGCATCCTTAACCATGTTATTGTAGTTAATTAATAAATCCTTCAGACTGAGGTAATGGACTTGGAGACTGGATTTTTTCCATCTGCGCTCTGCTTTCCTGCATTCTCTTTTTAGGCTGTGAATGCTGTCATTTATCCAGGGTTGCTTACTAGCTTTAGACGTAGGCCTAACCTTTAGAGGAGCAGTAATATTTAGTGACGACAAGCAGATATGATTTAAGTGATCGACCAGATTGTTGGTGTTGGAATCAGACAGGTGTTGGCTTTGGCACTGAAAGAATGCGCAAAAGTTTGAAACACTTTGTTCAATAAAGATGCGAGAACACACGGAGCTTGGTGAGGCGGCATGAGTAACAGGCGAATCGCAGCTAAAAACAATACATCTGTGGTCAGATATGGTCATGTCCACTAATTCCACAGAGGAAATGCTGACACCCAGGGTAAAAACCAAGTCCAGTGTATGACCACGGTTATGTGTTTGCCCTTTGACATGTTGTTTGAAGTTAAAAGAAGTGGCCATATTTAAAAAGTCAGTTGCATTAACATTGTTGGGGTCATCAACATGAATATTAAAATCGCCACAAAGAACAATTCTGTCATAATTTAAAACCAGAGTAGATAAAAATTCAGGAAGTTCTGATAAAAATCCTCCAGGCGGTTTTGGGGGGCGATAAATTATAACAAATATGATGCAGCCCTCCAACTTTAAGAGTGAGAACTTCAAAGGAGTTAAATTCATCACAGCGTACTTGATGACATTTAAAATATTTCCTATACACGCTCACTAGCCCACCACCACGACCACTGACCCTCCGTTGACTAAAACAATCATATTGAGGCGGACACAGTTCAGCTAGCTGGCTATAGTCATTCATTTGCAACCAGGATTCAGTTAAAAACATAAAATCTAAATTTGCAGACAAGATAAAATCATTTAAGATAAAAGTCTTACTTGAAAGTGATCTCACATTGAAGAGAGCCATTTTAAATGAGTTTGTTCTGGGTGCTGGAGTTGGTGCAGTTGTCCTAATCCTTAAGAGATTACTAATATTTCTGTGTGGGATGTGCACATTTCGGTTTACTGGTCTATGCGTGATGATGACAGGAATAGAAGTCTGTGGAACAGCGCTGGGAGCAGACGGCTTTACATGCCAGCAGGTGGAGACAGTTGTTTGTGGCAGTGAGGCAGAGATCTGTTCAGTGAGTGGTGGTGTGTCCAGGTGAGCTGCATGAATGATGAGTCATTCACGTAAGTCATGTGTGGACCGCACCACATGCTGTATGTGAGCAGCTAACATTTCTGAGCCCCCGTTTGTTTGGGTGAAGTCCGTCTGTCTTAAAAAGAGACATTCTTTGCCAGAAAATGAGTAGAGGGACTTTGTCATTGTGTTATTGTGGATCATCATAATGTCAGCCTTCTACAGACATCATCCAAATGTCAGCACAACATTCATACACCTATTCATGTCAACACAGATCAATAACATGCTGCTGATCTCAGGCCAGTGTGTGTGTGTGTGTTCTTTTAATGACAAACCATTTATATATGAGTTGTTAATGGTTCATAAAATCTTCTTTTTTTTTTTATACTTTCCTGAGAAAGAATATAAACAATCTCAGCGTAACTCGTAAATCTACCAGTGGCAAAGCCCAAAGGATGCTACTAAGAGGGTTTTCACACCTGAAAGTCTGCACCAAGGTCCGAACCAAAGTTCATGTTTTGATACATTTTGATACATTCGGTTAGTTTTGGTTTGGTTTCACACTGCAATTCTGCGACCGCACTAAAGGACTTTACCTGACAGACCTGCGTCCTGTCGTCATCGTCTACGTTGGCTGCGTCTCCCTGTACTTGACATTGATTGGTTTATTAAACAGTTCAGCGGGGAGCTTTGACTAGAATGAATGAATAAAAAGTGTACATATGCATATTTGCCACTATATTGTTATTATTATAGCATTACTACCTGCAGCACCAACTATACTGAAGGCTAGTTCAAATTCGCAATTAAACGTCCTCGTTGTGCGAACATTATATTGTCGCCAACAGGACAGGAGGAGAAGACGCCAAACAATCTGCACCTCCGTTTGAGCAGAGACCAGAGCGATGGGTGGCAGTGTGCTTCTATTGTGGCCGTCTGTATCTAAAGATGAGCTGTCATGGGAGATTTATATTTGTGTCCTTATTTCAATGCATTTCTCCATGCATTTACTTGTTTCCAGTTTAAACGGCAACCGCCAAACTTCCTGTAAATAGTCTGAAAGTCCGAACCATCCACAAAATGCTTTCACACCAGAAACGAACCAAACCACGGTTCAGTTTGATCCGGACCGAGACTACCTCTTTTGGTCGGACCAAATTCCGTCTGTTTGGTCCGGACCGTGGTCCGGGGGAGGTTTCACACCTGCAATTTTGGTTCGGACCAAACTGAAAAGTCCGAAAGTCCGGACCAAACGAGGTAGGTGTGAAAGCCCCCGAAGACTACCTGAAAGATACCCCAGCTAACGTTACTGGTGGCATGGAAAAGCCTCACCGTTACAGTCCTGGGGTCTCATTTATAAAACCGTGCGTACGCACACTTGTAAGCAAGTTCCATTTATAAATCACAATCAACTTGAAATGTGGGGCATGTGAGGGAGCTCCATGTCCGACCCTCCAAACGCCCACAGTTGCCTATAAATGGTCAGTGAAACGCCGCTCATTAATATTAATACGTCCTGACTGCAGGAAGAAAAGGAGGCAAACTCTGACAGAGAAGCTACAAAACGAGATTTAACTCAGTGACACTGACGTTCCTTTTGGTGAAGCTGAAGCTGTTTGGTGGGTAAAAAACACACTTTAATGCAACGCTTGGGCACCGGAGGAAAGGGGCCCCGGAGCTCCGCCCCTTTATAACCGATCTGCAGGAAGGGGCCTCCCTCTGAGGCCCTCTGATTCTTGTGTGTTACAATATCATTTGTAAATGCTTTGTAAGATATAGACAGTCCTCACTTTAGCTCACACAAAATACTTACTAACCATTAGTAACCAGAATTAATCATAAATTGTAGAATTAAGTGTCATAAAACATCTATGAACGCGCCCTATTAGACCATTTCTAAATAACTAAATGTCAGTATCAAAAAAAAGACACTTACACTTTCCAAATGATCTTATGAACCATTAACAACTCATATATAAATGGTTTGTCATTAAAATAATACTTCATTTATAAATAGTGAACCTTTCATCTGTGTGGAGATCAGTAAATTGGTGATATTGCAACGAAGACGATGCCTCTGTATCTGATTTACACGCAACATCAGGTACAACATTAGCCGCCTAACGCGTCATAACAAGCAGCTACGGGTCAACAACATTAGCACAGTATTAGACTGGCTACAATGCTTTATAAATGATGAATTCCGTATTTACTAATATTTCACTAATGCTTTATAGTGTGTAGTTATTATAAAGTGCTACCGAAACATTTCTACTTCACCAAGTAAACTTGATCAGTTTCAAACAAATATTAGTTCAGAGGATCTTCTGTATCCAGATGTGACCATTTCAGATAAGACATACTTGTGTTAATCCCTGTAGGGGAAAATCAGATTGGCACAGCAACACAGAGGAATGTAAAGGACACAATACAAATACAAGAAAAAGTAGAATCAGTAACATTCTACGTAGATGTGTAAATACACTCACCTAAAGGATTATTAGGAACACCATACTAATACTGTGTTTGACCCCCTTTCGCCTTCAGAACTGCCTTAATTCTACGTGGCATTGATTCAACAAGGTGCTGAAAGCATTCTTTAGAAATGTTGGCCCATATTGATGGATAGCATCTTGCAGTTGATGGAGATTTGTGGGATGCACATCCAGGGCACGAAGCTCCCGTTCCACCACATCCCAAAGATGCTCTATTGGGTTGAGATCTGGTGACTGTGGGGGCCATTTTAGTACAGTGAACTCATTGTCATGTTCAAGAAACCAATTTGAAATGATTGGAGCTTTGTGACATGGTGCATTATCCTGCTGGAAGTAGCCATCAGAGGATGGGTACATGGTGGCCATAAAGGGATGGACATGGTCAGAAACAATGCTCAGGTAGGCCGTGGCATTTAAACGGTGCCCAATTGATCAGACCAGGCGACATTTTTCCAGTCTTCAACTGTCCAATTTTGGTGAGCTCTTGCAAATTGTAGCCTCTTTTTCCTATTTCTAGTGGAGATGAGTGGTACCCGGTGGGGTCTTCTGCTGTTGTAGCCCATCCGCCTCAAGGTTGCGCGTGTTGTGGCTTCACAAATGCTTTGCCGCATACCTCGGTTGTAACGAGTGGTTATTTCAATCAAAGTTGCTCTTCTATCAGCTCGAATCAGTCGGCCCATTCTCCTCTGACCTCTAGCATCAACGAGGCATTTTCGCCCACAGGACTGCCGCATACTGGATGTTTTTCCCTTTTCACACCATTCTTTGTAAACCCTAGAAATGGTTGTGTGTGAAAATCCCAGTAACTGAGCAGATTGTGAAAGACTGAAGTCCAACCCCTCCCATCTGAGAAGGCTGGACCTGAGTGGAAACAACAACCTGCAGGAACCTGAAGACTGGCCCGTCTGGCACCAACAACCATGCCACGCTCAAAATTGCTTAAATCGCCTTTCTTTCCCATTCTGACATTCAGTTTGGAGTTCAGGAGATTGTCTTGACCAGGACCACACCCCTAAATGCATTGAAGCAACTGCCATGTGATTGGTTGATTAGATAATTGCATTAATGAGAAATTGAACAGGTGTTCCTAATAATCCTTTAGGTGAGTGTATATATACACAGAGTATACACAATATAAAAAAATCGATATACAATAACAATTATGTTCAATAAATCAAGTCAAAAGAGAGTCTGTCAGTTTGGTGCTGTGGTTTGTGGAGCCTAGGGGTGTGCATCTTCACTGGCCTCACGATTCCATTACGATTATCAGGTCAATGATTCGATATCACGATGCATCTCTATGCATCACCTCAAGGGCGGGAATTTCTAGGCACCTCATTACGATTATGAGGCTGAGATGAGATTGTAAAACGATAAAGATGTATTTTTCTCACTGTGAGACTACTTGGTACTTTTAAAGCCAAGTATTTGTACCAATCCAAAGAAGTAGGTAGTAATGAAATGCAGATATTTAATGTTACTTCATATAACTGTAGCTAACATAGCATAGCATTATTCCATTATTCCAGCATTATTACTGACCTCTGCTGCTGTTTTCACTTCTGATGCTGCTGTTTTTAGTATAGAGTCAGATACATGTTGAACTACGCACTTTACAGTGCTGCAGCCAAACCACGTTCACTCCACCTTAATATATCTGTTCCTGTTTTTGTCTCGTCTAGCGTAGTCACATGTTTGTTTCTTCTAACTTGATTATTGTGATCTTGTGTTGAGCACCATGGGCCTTGAGAAATGGCTTTTCGTTAATTTGTGTACTCGATATGTGGATGAATGACAACAAACGAACTTGAAGTAGCAGCAAAAAAGCGTCCTGCTCAGCTTCCAGACCGCAGTCTGAAGAGGAGATGTTAGCTAGCGCTAACCGCCTTCACTTTTCCAGCAGTTGGAAAACAGACAGACTTTAATTAACGGACACGCTGTGACCTGCAGCGTACATTTACTGCCAGACTGAAACATGGCGCTCATCTTTTCCTCCTCTGCTTTCAGCGTCACCTACTGCCGCCTGTCCTGTAGCTGTCCTATAAAGAATGAGGAGAGGACGCTAGCTAAGCGCTGCCGTGCTGCACAGTGAAAATCATTAACGTTAGTCTGATTTTATTGATCATGTCAAAGTTTAGTAGCAGCGCTCATTAAACAGCTGTCTGTCTGTGCTGAACAGGGAGAACCACACGTCTCCGTTGTGTTCACACCACAGACGGTCCGGAGCTGCACTTCCACATTTCTGAGTTCCGCCTTTTTCGTTCCGTCAACATTACGTTATCAGTTAACCTCTAGATAATCCATTATTGACATTTATCAATGGATTCAGAATCGTCCAAGTCCGCATCACGATGCATCTAAAGATCAGTTATTTTCCACACCCCTAGTGGAGCCTGATGGCTGACGGCACAAATGAGCCTCCAAAGCTCTTTGAGGCTCGGGGCAGGATGAGTCTGTGGCTGAAGGAGCTCCTGAGCTGCCTCAGCTCAGCATAGAGAGGATGAGCGGGGTTGTCCATGATGGTTTTCAGCTTCCCTCTCATCCTCCTCTCAGTCACTGCCTCTAATTACTGATACAGTAAGTGAAAATATGAACAAAAGGACACTTTATGCATGGAAGTTATGTCTGAACAGAAATTAGCTTCAATTGTTAATTAAACATATCAGATCTGGGTCAATGACGTATAAGGATTTTCAACAGTCACAGGAATGAGAATTTTAATTTTAATTTAATACAGTTATTGTTATTATTGGTCGCACCACATGATGAGTGGTCGCTCCAAATGACATGAACACTGCATATCATTAAAAATATATATTTAAGGAGATCAATAAACAAAAACTTCTAAACAAAAAATGTATTTTACCAGATATCATTATTAAAATTAAAAGAATTTTCAATCAAAATTTCATATAAAATCTTTGATGAAAATCTCGTTACAAACATTTATTTTAGTGGAGTACACATTCACAGCTTTGTTTTGAACAAACATAACTTGACAATATATTTAATCTAATTTCATTAACTGCAGGTATGTTTTTCCTCATTTATTGGGTGTGTCAGAGGTGTTACCCAATCAGCAGCCACATTTAAAAGACAGTGAAGTCCAGTGGCTGGCGTACGCAACAGGATGTTCAAGGCACCACCATTTCTGTTGAAATAAATGCTTTGCTACATTTTGTTAGGGCTAAAGTTGCCTTCAAACTGAAAATAACTCTACATTTACTTGATTTCACAGGGGAATGGAACGCGGTTCTCCTGTGTGAAAGTCCTGGGTTTGACTCAGCCAACACGGCCAATAGAGGTCGTTAAAAACGTAAACATGGGTCGTAAAGCAGCACAATAAATCAAGTGAGGACGGGCTCCTGCGCCAACATGTTCACAAAAAAAAATGCATTTCCTCCTAAGAAATGGAAACACACAAGAGCAACATGTTGCTTCATATAGTTTTCATTTGAAATTTTCTTAAAGACGCAATATTTTTGGCTTCTTTTAGCAACTCCGCTTTTGCTGCAGGGTCAAAATTAACATGCTGTCCATGGCGAGCAGTGTTTCTTTACTTGGGAGTGGCATCTGGTAAAACAGTTAGAATTAATTAAATATTACAATAAAAGTACTTTGTATGTAAAAGTCATACGTTGAAAATAAAAGGACAAAAACTAAATTGCCAATCATGGAAACCACTTTTCAGCGGTCGCACCACATGATATTTTCTAATTTAATCAAAATTTACAGGCAGAGAATAGGCCACCTAAACAAAACAAGCTAGCTTCCTACAACAGGACTCCATGGAATTTATAATCAAAACAAATATTGGTAGAAATAACTTTATATTAATTGTTTTTCTGAGGTCATACCACATGTTATCCAAAAATGGCAACTACATACCAGCTGTTACAATTTTACATTTTTCCAGCTTTGAGAAATAGTTAAAAACCTACTTGCTGTTTCAATGGGTCCTTGGCAAAATTGATATATTATTAAACTTCCTGTCTTCTAATGGATTTCAACATAAAAGTCGTTTGTTGATGGTCGCACCACATGATATTTCATAAAATGGACATCATCGTACAAAGTTTGTGTATTATTATGGAAATATAAATACAGATGCTTTGCGATTTTGAAGAGGACGACAAAACATTTTGGAAATCATGCCAAATAGGGCAAATCACAATTTTGATTAGATTTAAAGTCATTCCAAAGAAGTTTCCAAAACAGCAGTCATGACCAGACGGTCGCACCGCATGACATTTTGAGACTTCAATTATCAGAAAAATGTTTAACCAAAGTTAAAGGAGAGTACATATATGGGAGAGGTCCTGTATTTATATGGTATGCTTTTATGCTTTCAACCTTTTTTGTGAAAAAAATCAAGTTGGACAGAAAATGTAGGCGTCACGTCATCAACCCATCTACAGTAGTAACAGTAACAACTGTTAATTAAACACATCAGATCTACAATAGTTACAGAGAGTCAAATAACTGACCTCAGAGTCTCCAGTCTACATTGTGGACTCTCCAGAAAACCACACAGCAGCTTCACTCCTGAATCCTGCAGGTTGTTGTTTCCACTCAGGTCCAGCCTTCTCAGATGGGAGGGGTTGGACTTCAGAGCTGAGGCCAGAGAAGCACAGCTGATCTCTGACAAACTGCAGTGCTCCAATCTGAATAAAGAATAAATAATGTTACTATAGAAGACAATGTTCCTGCTTGAAATCATTCAGTGTTTAATAATCTGTTCAGAGCTGAAGAATGTAGAAGTTTAGAAAATGGAAATATTTGTTATTGTCTGATAGTTGAAATAGAGATTATTTATTTATTCATTGTATTTATCTATTTTATTATCATTTCTTTAAAAACATGATGTGGAATATAAACTGATAATCAGGAAGAGCGTTACGTCTGTTTGTTTTATTATTTCTAAGTCTGTGGATGAAACGTTAAGTCAGCTGTCAGATTGCCGGCTGATGATTGGTTCTGACGGATCCTTCTACTTGCAGACTGCATCAACACGGACTGTTCTTAAATAGCGTGTTAGCTTGCTGACACTGTTTGGAGTAAAGCAGCCGTCCTCCTGATCAGTCCTGAGCTCCATCAGAGAGTCCAAACATTTCAGACACTAAAAGTTGAAAGTTTCCTCTGCAGAGTTTCCTCTGTCTGACCTGTCAAGTTTTTAACTCCATTTATTTGTTTTGCTGCAGAAATGTCCCACGATATTAACTGTGACATCACTGCGAGCATGGAAACGTTTAAATGACTGACAGCAGCAAGGGATTCACTTTGTGTTGAAAAGTGGTAGAGAGAGAGAGAGAAAGAGAGAGAGACAGAGAGAGAGAGAGAGAGAGAGACAGAGACAGAGACAGAGAGAGAGAGAGAGAGAGAGACAGAGAGAGAGACAGAGAGAGACAGAGAGAGAGACAGAGAGAGAGACAGAGAGAGAGAGAGGTTTGACTTCTAACACCAACATTTCTTTACTATATGCACATCACAAATAAACGTCCTATATCACATTAATAAAGACCTTTGCGTTTACATGTGTATCAGAAGTTTAGATCAGCACATCTCAGAACTTAACTGCCCCTCTGTCACAGAGCAGACGCCCCCCCACAACCCCAAACCAGCTCAAAAGTATCCAGGTCATGTGCAGCTCTGTAAAAACTGAAACCTAACAGCAGTCTGGACTGAACCATTTTCTCACAAACAAGAACCACATCAACATCTAACCCTTCCTCCACCTTCCGTCTCCGGGTCATATACACCGCCATCTCTGCCTGTCCTGAAACAAAGTTCAGTAGCTGACATCTGTTCTTCTTCCGGCGAGTGTCTCTAAAACCACAAATAAAAATCTGCTTCGGAAAAACTTCTCCACATCTACTGAAAATGTTTTCCAACAAATCTGTCAGACGAATGCACTCTGAGAAGCAGTGAAACACCGTCTCTGTCTCTCACTGCAGAAGGGACATTTGTCTTCTACAGCAGCGTTAATAACTACATGGCTACAACGCCATGAAGGATTCTCCACTGCAGCTCTGCATCTTTCTTTGTACAAAGACCTCCAGGCTGCTTTAAGGCCGGATCTAAGTCCAGGAAAACCCTCCACGGGTTCATTCAACATTCAAACCAGCAGTTTTATTTGCGCTGCTGCAGACTGTGCTGTCAGGCGCACAGAGCGCACTGAGACGCCGCGGCGTCACAAACAGATCTGCCTTCTCACCTCGACTCACCCGGCACATCTTCACCACCTGCACATCTGGACTGTGTTTCATAAAAATGTCTGGAAATAAAGCAGGACGGCTCTCCCACAATCACTACACTCCATCCTCATCATCAGTCCTGATGATCAAACAGTACATATAGCACAGAGGTAAATCCTTCTTTGGGCCAGATGATCTGTATTAGGACATTTCTGATGTGAGTTTGTTGTCAGAGCTGCTGAGAAGCTGACAGCAGTGTTAGAACCAGGTTAGAACAGAAGGGCGTGCAGGTTTAACTCTGGGCTGTGGGTGAATGAAGATGGTAGCTAGGTTACAAATAAAGCCTCAATAATAAAAAACTAATGAAATGAAGAACAATAAATACATCTGTATCAGTAACCTGGGTTTAAAACAGTTAACAAAGACACAAACCGGACATTCATTTAAATACTGCCACCTGCTGGTAGAAAGGCCAAACAGATCTGTTACTATGGAAACCACATTAAATATGATTTAATATTAAAAATATAGTGCTGACAGTAACAACTCTGCACACACAATAATTACCTATAACTACCAACTGTACTGCACCAAACAATGCGTACATTAAACGTGACTCTTGCTGTTTACATGAAGAAATGCAGAATATTATATATTGTATAATCAGCTACTGTTGCTAACATATTTCTCTCGGTCCAGGTTTATTTATTGATTGTTTTCTTCTTCTAACTTTACCCTGGTATACCTCAAAGAGCTTTGGAGGCTCATTTGTGGGACTTTGTCATTGTGTTATTGTGGATCATCATAATGTCAGCCTTCTACAGACATCATCCAAATGTCAGCACAACATTCATACACCTATTCATGTCAACACAGATCAATAACATGCTGCTGATCTCAGGCCAGTCTGGAATAATGATCAAGTCAGACATGTTGGTACTTCTGTTACTTTCATTTTCTTCTGCTTCTTCTAATTCATGAAAAATACTAAGACAGATGTTTTCTACAGAATTCCAAAATGTTCAATATGAAATAAATAAGTAAATACAAAACTCCAGCTCTTTAACACCTGTCCCAGCACTTCTGGTTCTCATTTCAAAGCACAGATTTAGCCTCTCCTCATCACCACTGTCATCTCCATCAACACACAGCTGACTGACTGTGAGCTTCATCCTCAGTCGTCCTTCTAACTGGATCAAATGTGCACTGAGCAAAGAGAGAGTCTCGTTCTCTTCATCTTAAATGTAACCGAGTTCCTTCCTGTACAAATGTAGTGTATTATTTATGCTCCTGTTTACTGGCTGAGTCAGAACACAAAGTCACATCAAATGATGTGGTGTAGGGCTGGGCCCAATTATCCACGAAATTGATGTCATCGATTAGGAAATATCTTTATTTGCATAACATGCGTCTGCGGGTCGCAGTGAAGTGCTGCGTCCAGTTAAAGCTGCGATTCCACCCGGAGAACAAGCTGCAGAACAAAAAAACGACCATCACAAAGAATTTTAGACAGAGACCCAACAACATGTTGCTCTGTGAGCTCTGCAAACTGGAAATGTCTTCACTGCAGCACAACTGCTGAGCACGAACAAGTGAAAGCATCCTGGAGCTCTTTGTCGGGACGGCAGCACGTTCACTTTTTGTCCCCACACAAGCCCGATATATCAGGATGATCACCACGAGGAACAGGTTTTCTGTTAGGAGCAGTGACCTAATACTTACTCATCCATTTTCTAAGTGGTTCTTTATTGCCCCCATGTTCAAAGTTATTTCTGCACTGCTGTTGTCATGGTAACAGTTTATATTTGCCGTTTACTTCACTAGCAAGGACCAGATCAACAGATAGGATTAAACGATACGAGTATAGCCTCGGCCTACACCACTCCCAGCTGGTTTTAGTTTCTACACCCCTGCTTCCACCGTCTGTGTGTGTGTTTGCTAAATGAGTGAGTGATCTGAGACGTGAGCGACGGTAGATACAGCTGTCGGATCACAAGTTAATCTGAGCATGTACCGTGGCCACAGCTGACTCCACGCTGTGTTCGGGCAGATTGTAAACATTCAGACTGTTTCACTTACAGGCTGTAGGACAAACTGTTCTCAGATCACCTTCAGACGAATAACGACGATACAAGACTCCAAAATCTGACAAGTAGACCAGCAGAGCACACGTGCAAGCTAGCAGTCAGCTATTCCAACGAGTAGTTTGAAGAAGAGACAGGAGAGAAAAGAACAGGAGGAGAGGGTCGCTCCCAAATAAGATGGTTTTGGGTTTTTGAACGGGACGTTGTCTAAAATTTGGCTCAATACAGGCTCGTCTGATTCAAACAGGTGAGTAACTTTACAAGTGCTTTTTCAGTGGATTCGGTGTGGCTGCCGTGCTCCTGTTTAAAAGGTGGTGCGGATGGAAGTGGACAGTGTGGAGGCAGTGACTGAGAGGAGGATGAGAGGGAAGCTGAAAAATCACGGTAACAGATCAGACACGATACTTCAAACAGCTGCATCTGGAAATATGCTTTACACTCTGTGTGTGTGTTTGAGGTGATATGTATAACTTCCTATAAAACACTGTATTCTAAAAGGACATTATTCTTGAAAATGTGTTACACTTCTTTTAATTTTTATATATACGTGTGTCTAACTTGTAACAAAAATGATAAACATTAGATTTAATTTCACAGCACATTGAGGATAAATCCTACAGTTTCCTTAATAACATGAATCCAGTTTGAGTTCAGACTAAATGTGGAAACAGACTGACAAAAAAAAAAAAAAGAGTTGTGATTTGTGCTCAGACAAACGCAGAAAACAAGAGAACTGAAGGAAATTTGAAACTTCTGTTATGGATTAAATTTGGATTAGAGCAAAATACATGAACTGACCTCAGAGTCTCCAGACTACAGTGTGGACTCTCCAGTCCAGCAGACAGCAGCTTCACTCCTGAATCCTGCAGCCTGTTGTAACTCAGGTCCAGCTCTCTCAGATGGGAGGGGTTGGACTTCAGAGCTGAGGCCACGACTTCACAGTGAATCTCTGAGAGTTTACAGTCAGAAAGTCTGTGATGACAGAATATAAAACTTAAAGTATAATAAAATCTGACACTTTGTTCTAAAAACAAACAAAGGCACAGTTCATTTTGCATCACAAAGCACATTAACATGAGCGGCTGCAGCTCAGCTGCTCAGCCATTGATCACAAGGTTTGTGGTTTGAAACTTGAGCTCCTCCTGTCCACATGTCAAAGTGTCAACATGATGAAGCACAGTATTACTGCTTTGGACAAAAGTGTCTGACTGTAATGTGAACATGTCATATTGTGATTAACAGGTGCTGTGATTTGTGTTTGTTAAACTTTATTTTAACGTGATGTTCACTGAGCTGTAAAATCACTGCAGGTTGAACTGCACTCGTATGGATTTACCTCAGTCATGTGCTTGTGTGTGTTTATCTTATTATGTCACTGCATCTGCTTTTCATCTCCCATTAAATTCATTTAATGACATCTATTGCATTGATAGTATAATTAGTACTGAAGACTGTATTATTAACATGTTCTGGGTAACAGTTGTTCTCAAGTGGAGTTCAGCTGTTTAACAGCATCATTTCTTCTCTGAGCTCGGTGATGATAAAATCCCTCCACTGAACTGAAGCTGCTGAGCTCTCCTTCACTGGCAGAATGAACCTGGAGGCCGTCCCAGCAGCTGACTGTGTAATGAGCTGCTGTCTGAGGAAACCAGCTGCTAAATACACAAAGACTGTCCATTCAAATCCTACCAGAGAGAGAGCTTCCTTACTGTTTCTAAATCAAACTCATTTCTAATGCAGCAAAACACATGAAGAGACATTCATTGTTGGAACTAAACTATGTAAAGTGGCACCTTTTATTTAACGAGGATGGAGAGGGGGATGTTCTGTTTCTCTTCAAGAGGGAGGATGGCCTCCCCTCACATCCTCTCAAATCAAACAATAATTAGAGATATTGTATAAACAGAACAGTCCTTCATATGAAATAGCTCAGAAACTGCAGAGAATATAATGAAAACCCTTCAAGTGCCGTTAGCTCCAGCAGGTCACAGATACGACATGTCTGTGTGTCTGCATAGAAGAACAAGAAACAGACACAGTATAGAAACAGAGTGCAGACACTGGATCAGTGGAAAAATAAAAAGACTGCTGTGATAAAATGACGACTGTCAAAACATTTTCAGCACAAACTCTTAATCCTCAAGTTTTCCTGCTGGATTTGTATCAAGCCTCCATCACCCAAAGAAAGATAGAAGATGATAGAAGATACTTGTGTCACTAACTTGATGGATAGAAACACAGAAATGATGTTTGGAGACATTTGGAGTTTAACACATGTAGAATTATTTCAATCAGCAGCTTTAAGACTAGTTTAGGAAACTTTTATAGTGTGGAGGTTTTATATTGAGCGAGTGTGTAAAGTGTGTATCTTTACTGTAATACTGATGCTTCATCTTTACAGTGTTGATAATCACATCTGGACTTACCGAAACTTTCTGCAGTTCCTCACAGCTGGAATCAGTCTCAGTCGTCCCTCCAATGATGTGTTGTACTTCTGCAGGTCAAACTCATCCAGAACCTCCTCTGACATCTGCAGCATGTAGGCCAGAGCTGAGCAGTGGATCTCAGAGAGTTCCTTCTTTGATCTGTTCTCTGACTTCAGGAACTCTTGGATCTCCTGATGTACTGAGTGGTCGTTCATCTCCGTCAGACAGTGGAAGATGTTGATGCTTCTGTCAGGAGAGATCTTATTACTGTTCATCTCCTTCAGGTTGTTGATGGCTCTCTGGATGATTTCTGGACTGTTGTCTGTCCGACCCAGCAGGCCTCCTAAGAGTCTCTGGTTGGACTCCAGAGAGAGGCCATGAAGGAAGCGAACAAACAGGTCCAGGTGGCCATTTTTACTGTCGAGGGATTTCTGCATGGCTCTCCTCAGGAAGACATCCAGGGATGGATCATGGTCATTGTCCCTGTCATCATCATAATTGTAATCATCATCATCCCCAGTCTTCCCTCATGAAGTCCTTCAGTACCTCTGAGTTCCTGCTGGTGTAACAGTGGAACATGTAGACTGCAGCCAGAAACTCCTGAACGCTCAGATGAATAAAGCAGTAGACTGTTTTCTGGAAGATCACACTCTCTCTTTTGAAGATCTCTGTACAAACTCCTGAGTACACCGAGGCCTCTGTGACATCAAGACCACACTGCTCCAGGTCTTCTTGGTAGAACATGATGTTTCCTTTCTCCAGCTGTTCAAACGCCAGCCTCCCCAGCTTCAGAAGAACCTTCCTGTCAGCCTCCGTCAGCTCCTGTGGACTCGTCTCATGTCCCTCATCGTACTTCTGCTTCTTCTTTTATCTGAACCAGCAGGAAGTGTGAGTACAGGTCAGTCAGGGTCTTGGGCAGCTCTCCTCTCTGCTCTGTAGTCAACATGTGCTCCAGAACTGTAGCAGTGATCCAGCAGAAGACTGGGATTAGACACATGATGTGGAGGCTCCTGGAGGTCTTGATGTGTGAGATGATTCTGCTGGACAGCTCTTCATCACTGACTCTCCTCCTGAAGTACTCCTCCTTCTGGGCGTCAGTGAAGCCTCGTACTTCTGTTACCCTGTCGACACACGAAGGAGGGATCCGATTGGCCGCCGCAGGTCGGGAAGTTATCCAGACGAGAGCCGAGGGAAGCAGATTCCCCTCGATGAGGTTTGTCAGCAGCAGGTTGACTGATGACTTCTGTGTGACATCAGACACAACCTCACTGTTGTGGAAATCCAATGAAAGTCTGCTTTCATCCAGGCCGTCAAAGATGAACAACAGTTTCCAGACGGCGAGCTTCTCTGCTGGGACCTTCTGTAATGTTGGATGGAAAACATGGAGCAGCGTGAGGAGACTGTGCCGCTCATCTTTGATCAAGTTCAGCTCCCTGAACGAGAGCAGAACCAGCAGACCGACATCTTGGTTTTCCGAGCCCTCTGCCCAGTCCAGAGTGAACTTCTGCACCGAGAAGGTTTTTCCAACGCCAGCGACGCCGTTGGTCAGAACCACTCTGATGGCTCTCTGTTGGCCAGGTAAGGCTTTAAAGATGTCCTGGCACCTGATTGGAGCGTCATGGAGGGTCTTCTTCTTGGAAGCTGTCTCAAGCTGCCTCACCTCATGCTGGGTATTAACCTCTTCACTCTGTCCCTCTGTGATGTAGAGCTCAGTGTAGATCCTGTTGAGGAGGGTTCCACTTCCTGTTTCATCACTTCCTTCAGTCACACGTTCACATCTCCTCCTCAGACTGATCTTATGTTCATCTAAAACCTCCTGCAGACCACCTCTCACTAAAGAAGAGAAACAATGTGAGATAAAACAAAGAATATGTGCTGATTATTTTCATTACTAATATAAAAACCATCAATATCAGAATATCTGAAGAAGCAGACAGATGTCCAGTCTTACTTTGTACAGAGCTGCTCTGACTGGCTGTCTGCAGTCCAGCTCTGGTTCTGGATCTGTCTCCACACTGGGGACAGGAGGAGTGTCCCGATGAAGCAGACTGGTCCCAGTATGAGGTGATGCACCGTCTGCAGAACCAGTGTCCACAGCTGGACGGCTGCTCCTCCACAGGAACAGGACTCCTCTTCCTCTCTCTGTGAAGACATTTCTTTAGAACTAAAATGATTTGTTGCTTGTTGTTGAAAAATCTCCAGATGTGTCCGACACTGTGTAGAAGCTCAGATGGTCACAGAGTAAAAGTGTCGTTACTTTTCTGTTTGAATTCAGCTTTCAGTCAGTAATGAAGATGATTGTTCCTTTTATTTCAGCTCTCCTGCTCTCAGAAACACTAATTAACTGCTTTTCCTGTCTGACTGTCTGATTAAACATTTAGTGATCTGCCTGCAGTTTGTTATTAACACAAACTCAACACTTCCTGCAGCTCCTTCACAGTAAAAGCCTCCATTAAAGAGAGCTGATTATGTCCTTCACTGTTTTACAGTCACTCTGGGCAGCTTAGCTTGAGTTAGTTAGCTTTGAACTGAGCTTAGAAGTGGTCTAAACACACAGCATGTAACAGCGGTGTCACAGGTTCAAGTCCACACGGAGCCTTGTTTGGATGTCGTTCTGTTTCCTGTCACTCTCTACTGTCAACTATCACATGGAAACTATTCAAATATTGTAAAAAGAGAAGTGGTCCAATTTTCTGCCCTTTTTCCTTCCACTGCTAACTTTTCCATCAGTGCTGCCCGTGGATGTTTGTTCTTCACCTTTAGGAACAATATATGGTGGAGAGAATCTGAGCTCAAAGCTCCACTTACTAATGATTCAAAGCAAAGTGTTCATCAAGGTGAGCAAAGCTGAACTACAAATGCTTTTTCACCACATGTTGCACAATTATGATCTGAAGTGATTCAAGATGCATCTGGTGGATCAGAACAGCTGATCTGAGGAAGAGCCAAACAGCTCAGTGTTTAGAGGACAAATAGGAGAAAATGAAGGACACATTTGAAGCAGATTCTTTCAGATTCTGAATCCTTCTAAATCTTTACAGTGATGTCAACGTGAGGGCAAAAATATATGAAGATGTTCTTGAAGTGTAAATTCTGAAATGGAGGTTCTCAGGTGTTTTGCTCCAGAAATCAAATCAGATCCATCTTAGTTTGAAACAGTATCTGCACTAATAGTTCTGCATCAGGAATATAAATCTGTTAGCAGAACATTTTGTCTTCATCCTCAATGCATCATCTTCCATCAGGTCAGTTTACAGTAAAAACAGTCTCTTACTTTGAGTCTGAGGGTCCAGGTTCAGGACTGAAGTCTGGAGGACGGTTTTTGGACCAGTCACTCTTCATAGACAGACAGCTGGATCCTGAGGACTCTGCTCCGTCCTCCTCTTCCTCTGTCCTCCTCTTCCTCTTCATCATCTTCTGGACTTCAGTCAGTCTGAGAGGTAAAACAGTAAAACTGAGCTCAGAAGCACAAGAATCAGGAAACAGGTTTGTTCAACGGTCACAAGAGAATAGAAAGTAACACAGGCAGACAGTGTAATAAAACCAGCCTGAACTCGACCTGCTCACTTTGTTTTGTTTTTCCCACTAAGGTTTCTTTCCTCTCCAGTCCACAGGGAGAAAACTGCCTCAGAGACTTTGACAGTAACATAATAAAATGTTGGATTAACACTCACCCTGCCTCAGCCTTCAGTTCTGGGACTCTAACTGAACTCTTTCTGCTTCAGCTTCCTCCCTGTTTTCAGTGTCACTTTTTCCCTCTCTCCAGTTACAGGAAGTCAGCTGACTTCCTGTGTGTCAGGAGCTCCTGCAAAGTCGGCCTCTGGCTCAAATAGCCTACATGGACTGCAGTTCAGGGCAGCTGCCTCAGAGCTTGTTGTATTTGTCAGGAGACGATGACTTGTAATTTCATCACAAATAAATGTTAACTAGGTGATAAAACAAGACATTATTAAGTTTTTGCCCTTTATGAGTTAAAGCTGGAGAAATCCTGTTAGTGTTTCTCAACAGATTCTCTCAGATTAAGCAGGCCAGAGAAGCAGGTCAGCTACTTCAGGGGCCCATCTGGATACATAAATGGGAAAAGAATTGTGGCTCCTTAGCCAAACTCTCGCAACGCTTCACTAACTCTTCACTGTCTAACGTGAAGACACTTGTTTAAATTCCTACGAAGGACTTCCAAGTTGACTGTTTTCAAGGGGACGTTGCCTTATGTTCACATTCCAAAGCAGTTTTTCTCCTGCTGACAGACCTCGTGTTGTTATTCCTAAGTGGGAGGTTATTGTCTACTGTTAACTGTTGCTTCTAATTTCTGTTTCATTTCGTTCAATGCAAGGGGCCTTAGAGACAGTATCAGACGAAAGGCAGTTTTTCTCTTGTGTAAAAGTAAGAAACCACACTGTGTCCTGCTGCAAGAGACTCACTCCACTGATACGGATGAAAAATTTTGGTCCAATCAATGGGGATAATATTTTATTTTGTCATGTAACTAATCGTTCTGCAGGTACCGCTGTCCTTCTGAACAACTTCCCTGGGAAGATAGCGACATCCAAAAAGAGCACAGATGGTCACTGGATCCTCTGCGTTCTTTCAACTAAAGACTCTTTTATTATCCTGGGAAATGTCCACGGTTATAACAACACAAACCAAAACAAAAATCTCTCTGAAATTGATGGTCTCATTAAAAGTTTGATATTAAGTTATCCAACAACTAATATTATCTTAGGAGGAGACTTCAATATGGTATTTAATGAATGGTTAGACCGCTCACCCTCCAGGTTTCATAACCATCACTATAACCCTCATCTAGTCAGTTTCTGTAGCTCATGATCTGTCTGACCCTTGGTGCTTTATACACCCCAACTTAAAAAACTTATATCTTCTGCTCCCCTGTCTGACCACTGCTTTATTAATCTCACCTTAAAACCCAGTAATAATCACAAACGAAACAAGGGTTACTGGAAACTCAAGGCCAGCTTGTTACAGTCCCAACTGTATTGCCAAGGGATTAAAGACATAATTTATGAAATTACTCAAGACCCCAACCTTCTGTCTTATAGCTCTAAATGGGAATACTTAAATTTCAAAATAAGAGTAAACAATTGCAACAATCTGCCCTTTTAGAAGAGACCAATTTGACAAGAGAGAAAAGTCTCTGCTGTAACAAACCCACACTTACAGGTACTGACAAAAGGAAACTACTTACACTACAAACCAAATTAGATAATAAATATACAAGAAAAGCAAATGGAGCCTTCATCAGATCCAGAGCAAAGTGGATCGAAGAAGGAGAGAGAAACTCTTCTTATTTCTGTAGATTAGAGAAAACCCGCCAGGAAAGAAATAACAGAAACACTGGTCATTAATGAAAATGAATGCTCTGATCCTAAAACTATAACCAATGAAGTTTATTCCTTTTACAGCAAATTATATTCTTCTAGATTCTCAGCTGATGCAACAGAGGCCTTCTTTCACCAAATCAGAGGTTTTATTCCCCAAATAAATGAGGACTTCCAAATCACATGTGAGTCAGAGATCACGTATAACGAGCTTGAAAAGGCATTGCAATGTTTGACTTCGGACCGCTCCCCTGGCCCAGATGGCCTCGCAGCCAACTTTTATAAACATGTCTGGGAGCATATCAAAGTACTTTTATTTGAAACACTTAAAGAAGCTTTAAACAACCGCTCACTTCCACAGACGTTGAGGCAATTGTTCTAATTCCAAAACCAAACAAAGATCCCAAATTCTTGGACAACTGGAGACCGATTACACTATTTAAAATGATTATAAATTACTAACACACATATCTTCAAATCGTCTTCAAAAGGGTCTTCCTCAAATAATAAGTGACACCCAATCAGGATTTATGAGAGGTGGATCAATACACAATAATGTTCGCCTTGTCCTTGATTTACTTGAATATAATGAGCATATAAAGGACGACGGCTTTATTCTCTTTATGGATTTTTAATAAGGCGTTTGACACGACAGAACACCCCTTTATTTTTAAGGCTCTGGAACTCTGTGGTTTGGGGGAAAAATTCATAAACACTATAAAATGTTTTTATTATGACACCAACAGCTCAATATCTCTCCCAGGTAGCACCACGCCTCGCTTCAATATCAGAGGTATAAAACAAGGCTGCAACGTCTCATCCTCACTCTTCATAATAACAGCTGAAATGTTGTCAATCCTCTTCAAAAATTCAGATATCGAGCAGTTAAATGTCTTTGATAGCCGAATAGTTATAAATCAACTGGCTGACGACACCACTCTGTTTCTTAAAAATGTTGAGCAGGTCCCAAAGAACACTGAAACTATAGACTCATTCTCAAAGACATCCGGGTTACAAGTGAACCTGAAAAAGTGTGAGCTGTTGTCTATACATGACTGCCACCTTGAGGCAGCATATGGTATCCCTATTAAAACTGCAGTGAAATACTTGGGCATACATATAACCAAAGATATTAAGTTAAGTGAATCTTTAAATGTATGGAACAAATTGGATGAATGTAAAGCAAGACTAGACAGATGGTTAAATAGAGATCTTTCTCTGTTTGGTCAGATTTATATTACCAAAATGGAAAGTTTTTCAAGATGCATTTATCCAGCCTACTCTCTGTCCATCCCCAGCAAAGCTGTCAAAACCATCAATACATTAAACTTTGACTACATCTGGAAAAGAAAACCCCATTATCTGAAAAAAGCGACTATAGTGAAAGACTATGAAGATGGTGGGCTACAAGCCACAGACTTTGAGTGTATAAATGGAACCTTAAGGATTAAATGGTTAAGATGCCTTCTAGCAAACAGTGGAAGTTTCTGGTATTGTGTGTCCAGGGAATTGTTTTTTCCGCTGTGATTTTGATGTTCCAAAACTTTCTATAAAACTGTCTGCGTTTCATTCACAAGTTCTGTTATAATGGAAACTCCTGTACAAACACAATTTTACTCCCCATAACATACCCACCTGGAACCGCAGATTCATTCTCTTTAGAAATAAGTCCCTGTATCTCAACGAATGGATGGAAAACAATATTTATCTGTCACACATTTACTGGACAACTATGGAAATGTTTTATCTTTTGAAGATTTCGGTACAAAACTTAATATCCAGTGTGATTGTAAACATTATGACACGGTTATCCAAAGCATCCCATCTGCCTTCCTTTTGATGGCAAAAAATGCATCTCAAAAAAAAATTAATCTCATATGTTCAACCCCCGTCTTCTTCCTTCACTGATGATTGCTGGTCACCAGTTCTGTAGAAACAAAGTGTTCTGTGATCTCTTCACTCTGACTTGCAGCCGAAATGCTGCCTCTCTTATTTTCATTCTTCTCTGAAGAAACTACGCACAGACTTCTTAAAGTTACCTTTATCACCAAAAGCTAAAGAGCTTCACTTCAAAGTATTTAATGACACATTAAGAGATCTCCTCTCACATAGATTTAACATTGATCCAACTAACTGTATATTCTGTGATGAGGACATGGAGACCACGGATCATTTGGTTTCCTTCTGTCCTTACAGGAACACATTCTGGTGTGACATGTATGATTGGCTGGATCTCCAGGTCTCTCTCCAGGTTCACTAGCGATAACATCACATTTGGAATTATAATGAAGGACAAAAATTATGAACTGCTTTTAAACACTTTAATTATCTCGGGTAAATTTTTCATCCACAAATGTAAATGTTTGAAAACACAGCCTCTTTTTACTGTCCTCAAGAAAGAATTTGTATTATACTACAAGTCCCTGTTGTTCATGAAGAAGAAAACAGCTAAACCTCTTGATTTTAGTGATGCCTTAAAATTATCTGAAGCCCCATAACTGTTTTACTACTGTTTCTTTAGCCTGTCTTTTTTTTGTTTGTTTGCACTATTACGTACATATTTTCTTCTCTTTTAATTTATTTTCTTCTTCCTAAAGTGTATGTGCTCCGTTTCCTGTTAGCACTGATATTTGGTGATCTGTGCCAGATACTGTTGTAAATCTTCACCTCAATAAACAAAAAACAAAAAGGAAGTAATAGGTGCGTTTGACTTCACGCGGCGCTGCGCAGCGCTGACTTAACGTGATGCATGCTGGACTTAAAACAAGGCATGCTGGTTAGAAATTGTGTCCGACTTTCTCCGGCGCTGCAAAACGTCACCATGTCACATGACATTAAAACCTCGCGGGAGCAAGGCGGGAGCAGGCATAGACATATATATAGAGGAACTTTGATATTACGGTACTGAAATCGTAGCCAGCTAGCTAGGAACAGTGTCTTTGAGCACTGTGTAAAGCGCTATATAAATATAATGTATTCTGTTTTTATTATTATTATTATGATAAGGTGCTGAGAACCGCAGAGACGGTGATGCGCCGAGCTTCAACAGTGCAAGCTCCTAAGGGGTCGACAGTCACACACATCGTCCGGGAGGAGACTGGAACGGAGGGAGTTTTTCTGCTCGGGGACACACTGAGGAGACACAGTTTGGCATCGACAACCATCGTTCTGACTTGTCGTCATTGGTTGTGTCTGTTTCTCAGGATCAGGCTGCACCACGTCGCCAAACTCACCTCTCTTGAACTGCAGAAAGGGAGCACGAGAAAGAAGCTCTTTCAGGGCTTTTAGTTCATGAAAAGCTTTTGTGTGTGTGACAGAGAGACAAATATAAAAAGCTTCAAATAGAGTAATATAATTTAATCATATATTGTTTGTTTGTTATTCATATTTATTGGTTCAAATTATTAAAATATGTGACTTTACTCTCTCTACCTGTTTCTCTACAGTGTGTGATCTGCAGAATACCTTTCACAGCCTACATCACATATCATAGGGTGACCAGACGTCAGGGACAGTCCCTGTCATTGGCTGCCTGTCCTGCTAAATACAGAAAAAACTCTGAATAGAAGTAATAGTGTTAATTTACTTAATCATATCTGGCGGATAGAATAGATATCTGTTTTTCTTGTGGGGTCCCCAAGGGTCCATATTGGGCCCCATGCTTTTTTCACTGTACATGCTGCCATCCATTTCCTTCCTTTCATTTCTTTGCAGACGACATACAAATCTATTACCTGTAAAGTCTAACGACAAAGCTGCAACTCAGTCCTTGCTCAACTGCCTGAGAGATCTTAAAATATGGTTGAATCAGAACTTTCTCTGTCTGAATGAAAGTAAGACTGAAGTTGTTGTGTTCAGTCGAGCTGGGGATTTAAGTGCTTGTATAGATGTTCTTGGTACTTTAGGAACATTTAGTCGTCCATTTAAGAATCTAGTTGTGATCTTTGACAGTGCTTTTAAGTTTGAAAAACAGATTAGATCTGTAGTAAAATCCAGTTTCTTTCAGCTGAGACTGTTGGCCAAAGTCAAGCCCTACCTACGGATCAGTCTCGTCTCTCGGTCGGATCAGTCGTCTCTCCATCGGTTACAGTCAGTCCAGAACGCAGCAGCCCAACAGGAACTAAAAAGCGTGATAACATTACCCCTGTTTTAGCCTCGCTCCACTGGCTTCCTGTCCGCTTTAGGATTGATTTTAAGATTTTATTGCTTGTTTTAAAATTTTAAATGGGTTGGCACCTTCTTATTTATCAGAACTTTTACATGTCCACACTCCGGTCATCCAGTCAGATGCTCCTCGATGTCCCCAGATGCAGGTTAAAAACTAAAGGTGGCCGAGCCTTCTCAGTAGCCGCTCCTAATCTTTGGAACACTTTACCTGTTGAAATAAGAAATGCCCAAACTCCTGACACTTTCTAATCCTAAAGACCCATCTTTATTCACTGGCCTTCAAACAGAGTTGAGTAGTGACATTTATTTTATTTTTTACTTTTTCTACTGTTGTCATGTATATTTGTTGTCTATTGTGGAAAGCACTTTGGTCAACTAGTGTTGTTTTTAAATGCGCTATAGAAATAAACTTGAACTTTAAAATAGAAAAAATTGATAGTCAAACCGGAAACCAGCAGGCGGCAGCGGCCGGTGGCGCGTCTGTCTCTATATAAGTCTAAGAAAAAGACGAAGAAGAAAGAGACGCAGCTCATTGGACAGATCAGATTACAGTCCCTTCAGCAGCCAATGGAGGAGCGGAGGAGCACAGAGTGGGCGGGGCCAGCTGCTGTTAGCCTGCGGTGGCTAAGCTAGTTAGCTGTCCCCCAGCTCTCTCCGTCCTGCCGGACCTTGGAATCCGTCTCCGGGTTTAAATGGCCCCCGTCGCCCTGAAGCTCTCCGCTCCCTGGCGTTTGGTGAGAAGAAGAAGGTGAGGATGTTGCTGTTAGTTCTCCGAGTCAGCAGAAGGTTAATGTGAGTTAGCAGCAGCTGCTGAATGCATCAGGAGATCAGAAGGCAGCATCAGTCTGAAGGTTTAGAGGAGCAGCTGCTTCTTCATAGGACAGCAGAACAGCAGCCAGCTGTGACCTCTGGTCCAGATCCACAGAGGAGGGTCACCGGGCCGAGGTTCATTCACCACAATCACAAGCAGCTTTATTGCACAGATGAGGAACGTGACTCTGGATTGGACAAAGCTCCCGATGTGCTGACTGACAGGCTGCAGTGTAGAGAACACAAGTAGACACACTGTGAACAACAACAGTGCAGGGAGGGAATTATTATTATGTACATGATACACAGAGCAAAGGAAGCAGGAAGTATTATTGTGCAGGTGTTATGAGGTAGGTGGCTTTGGTGTACAGTTTATACAACATGACAGTATGAACAGCTCTGAAATAGAGAAGGAGTCGACCGGAGGCAGACGGCGAGGAGGCCGCCTTAGTGGCTCAGAATCTTGTCCCCACGCCAGCTGATAAACAGATGATCTGATGCTCTGAATGTTTTCTCCTCTGTGTCTCCAGCCTGGTCCGGTTCTCCGCCGTCGTTCCCGGTCTGAAGTTCCACACCACAGCCTCTCCCATGACGGGTGAGTCTGCCGCGGCAGAAACCTTTCACTCTGTCGGGGTCATGTGACCGAGCCGCAGTTTGAAGGCTGAAAGCGTTGGTCGATCGGCCGACTGACAATCGATCGATCGATAATCGGTTCTTTATGAATCAGAACGTGGCAGAAGGTTCGTCCGGTCGCAGCTTCTCACCGTGAGGACGTGTCGCTTTAAAGCTTCTGACTTCTCACTCAGACCAGCCGAACTTTCTTCACCGGCCGCGGGTCAGTGAGAGACGAGCTGACGAGCACGCAGTAAAACAGTTTGAGAAATAAAAACCACGAACATGTAAAATATAGAAACATGTCAGAGACGAGAACCGAAACAACAGCGGGAGTAAAACCTTTAAAAACATGAAGACGATTAGATAAAATAAATAATGTCCATAAAACAGCCGACTGAAGAGGAAGGGTTTAACACATCAACTCTCCCAGCAGCTCCAGGTTTAAAGACTAACAAGGCTTCTCTGTGCATCGTTATTCTTCATCATTTGGATGAATTCTCCGAGCTCAGAGCTTCAGCAGCGTCCTGTTACGTTCTCGCTGATGGCGTTCTGTGCGTGCAGGTGCGACGGTGCAGCAGTTCGAGGAGGCCAAGAGCAAACTGTCGGCGCTGAAGAACGACCCGGGCAACGAGGTCAAGCTGAAAATCTACGCTCTCTTCAAACAGGTGGGAGGTGTTCCACATGTTTGTGCTCTGCTCTGTTTCTTTAACTTGTTTCTGAAACCATGGAAACCTGTTCTGGTACAACCCCTAAATAAGAAGAACAGCTCCTGAGTTTCAGCAGCTCTTCTGCTCACATTCAGAATGTCTCCCACAGATCTGACATGTTGAACAAAGGGTTTCTGCTTCCACATCCAAATGCTGCAAAGGTTCGTCAGTAAAAGCTGAAACGTGTCTCTAACTGATGGACGTGTCTGCTGAAAGGCCGCTGTGACACTGTTACACATGTAGGACTGAATGTTCCCACAGTATCACGTCTTACTGGAACGTTGGGTTCATTCTGTTAACAGCAGATCTGCTTTGACTCTGTCTGCAGTATGTTGTATATTAATTACACATGTAACCCTCCTCCTCCTCCTCCTCCTCCTCCTCCTCCTCCTCCTCCTCCTCCTGCAGGCCACTCAGGGTCCCTGCAACACCCCCAAACCAGGCATGCTGGACTTTGTCAACAAGGTTAAATGGGAGGCGTGGAAATCTCTGGGCTCCGTACCACAGGTACTCCTGCTGCAGGATCTGTGTATATATGGATTATAATTATAGATGGATTCATGTGTTCATCATCAGTTTAATGGTGCAGCTCATTTTAATGACCTTATATTCTGCTGGCAGATCAATAATCATTTATCTAAATCATAAGAACGCATCTTAATCTATTTTGTCTGTAAAGTAACAAAAGCTTTCAAATAAAGTGAGCAGCTGCACCGGTATTAAAGTCGCTCAGCAGTTAAATAACAAATGATTCCTTTATTGATGCTCACGTCTTTGTGTCGCTCAGGATGAAGCCAGGCAGCAGTACTGCGACCTGATTGGCTCCCTGGTGGCGGCAGAAGGTGGAAGCTCCGCCCAGGTGGCAGCTCAGCCCGCTGGGAGCGGGACGACGTACGAGACGCTATTGGTCACCACGGAGGACGGCATCACCACCATCAAACTGAACCGACCGGCCAAGAAGAACGCCATCACTACTGAGGTGTGTGTTTCAAACCTGTTGTTCGGTATAACGTCCTCGACAGACTCTCTCTGTCTCCCAGTTTCTGGTTTTGTGTTTTCACGCTGCTTCCTCTTCTCTCACAGATGTACTCTGAGATCATGGCAGCTCTGCAGCAGGCGGCTAAAGACGACTCGGTCCTCACTGTTTTCACTGGTACACACACACACACGCAGAGCGCTGATTGGCCGTCTGTGTCGTAGGGCTGGGCGTGGTCTGCAGTAAAACATCAGGATGGATGACGGCGTTGGGGGCGGGGTAGCGGCCGCCTAATAGACGGGTTTCTTACAGTTACTTTCAACCGTCGCAGCCCGTCCTTAAAAGTGACGGGAAACCTGTTCAGCAGCGCGTTTTAGAAATGAATCCACTTTACTGGAACAATAATGAACCTGAGGAGTCAACAAGCAGCCAAAGTGAAAACACTGCAGCCTCTCAGGCCAGAGGATGCTGCATCCTACAGGCTATAAAAAATAATAAAACAGCAGCAGTATGATTTATGCATAAAAGCATAAAGAATTAGCAAGTGTCTCGACTAATGTTTCTGTTTTGAAGAAGTATTCAGCACTTTTATGAAGCACAAACGTTGCTTAACGCCACTCTCTCCTGCCGGGTGGACGCTTCACTGGCAGCGGCTGCCGGAGTTTCTTTCTACAGGCTAAGTTTCACGCTGCTGCTTTAGCAGGTGCTTCAATACAAAAGTGTTCGCGGTTCAAAGCAAAGTTTCCAACCATGTTGTTTGCATCTCTGAGTGTGACGTCGGGTGTCGCTGACCTGCAGCGCAGTCATGAAACACAAACAGATCCGACTCTGAAATGGCCGTTTATTATTGAGTCAACAAGAATTTAGGAACAATGCGTAATCTACGTTGATTGCAGCGGTTGACTTCTGTTTCTGAGCTCCTGAATGTTTAAGTGAACATCAGTAAACGTTCCTGCAGCTCTGAACTGAAACTTTAATGCTTCTCAGGGTCACGCTGACGGATTACTGATAATTCTCTCTCTCCTCTGCAGGAGCTGGAGATTTTTACTCCAGTGGAAACGACCTGAGCAACTTCACCAAGATCCCCGAGGGAGGGGTGGAGGAGAGCGCCAAACGTGGGGGAGAGCTGCTCAGGTGAGCACTGATTGGTTGATGGTTTTAGAAAGTGGCTCATGTACGAACACCAGGACCAGGATGATGCAGACGGACCCCTCTGTCCCTGCTGACACCTGTGGTCTGTACTACGAAGCGAGGTAACCGGCTTATCCAGGTAACTTCAGGTGTCCCGAATAACCTGTACTACCGAGGTCTCTTGCCGTGGCGATTTTTAATTTAATTTAATTTTACCTTTATTTTACCAGGAAGTCTCATTGAGATAAAAAAATCTCTTTTACAAGAGAGACCTGGCCGAGGTAGCAGCCATACATAAACACAACATATTAAAATGCTTCGTACAATCATGACAAAATTCACAAAAACAAACAACCAAAGAAAACAACACAAAAAACACATCTATTCATACAAAATGGCCTTTCAAGAAAAACAATCACATCTCTCCTTCACCACATTCTTTATGATGCTCTTAAATTTATCAATTGATATACACGTTTCTAGTTTTAAGATCTTTTAGCAAATTATTCCATGCCCAGGGTGCAAAGTATGAAAATGCAGTTTTCCCCAAAACCCTGGGTACATTAAAAAGCAACCACTTGGAGTGTAGCTGGTAACTAGCAGAATTGATACAGAGAAGGGTTCAGAGGTTAGCTGGAAGTTTACCTAGCATGGTTTTATATATAAAATTATACTAGTGCTGTTTTCTGCGGGTGGTCAGTGTAGTGGACCTAAATTTATTAGTTATGCATTTTAATAAATTTATGAGAATTGATACCCAATTATGAATTATTATTCATGAATTCAGAATTTCCTCGTTAAGGGCACCACTGGAGTTGTTATAATCCTAGAGTCTCCGGACCTCTAGGTAGTTTTGAATAATTATACAATTATTACTAGTGATCATTTAGTTAATAATTGCTCAATTATCTTAAATCAGTCAGTCTCAAAGGGTCAATTCTCTTGGCAGGAACTAGAAATAGGCAACACACACAGCTCTTGATTATATTACAGTGAATTTATTCTCTAACTAAGGTGATAAAAGATGGTTGGATACAGGGAACAAACATTTGCTGAACAATGAGCCTGGAGGTTCGGTTGTGGGAAGCATTTGACTCAAACGGCATAGAAGAGCTAATGAAAGTAAACTAATGTGATTTTAGGAGTTAAAATGGACATCTGATCACAGAACATGTGTTTAGTCTTACTGCTTGTCGACAGCCTGCTTTTGGCCTGTTGCTGGTCCCACGCTAGCTGCCGATCCTGGCTTTTTGCTAGGGATTCTCCGGGGTTCTCCGTGTCTGATTGAAAACGTCTCCTCCGTCTGGCAATTCGGCTGTTTTCAAGTTTCCTTCGTTGTAGCTGGCGAGACCACGTGGCTTGGTCTGACCTCGGTGAAGTTGGCTTGACGAAAAAGGCTTAAAATGGAACTTGGTCGTCCTGAATTAGTCCAGTGTAACTTAACGGACTGATAACTTTAACAAACAAAAGAAATAAAGAAAATTAAACAAACTGAAGGCAGATCGATGTCTCGGCACTTCAGGTGTGTAGCTTCAAGCGAACAAAGGCCTGTTTGTTTCGATGGCCGAGTCTGGGCGTGTTGCCTGGCGAGGCACGCTGCGCCTGCCGAAGTGTCCAGAGGGCTGAGCAGGGTGGAAGAGCCAACAGCGAAGCGAAGAGAGGGGAGAAGAGGGAGGGAAGAGCGCGAGCAGGCCGCGTGTCGCTCTTTTGTTGCCTGGGGCGTGGTTCCCCAGGGGGTGTCTCAGGTTTCCCAAGGGACTGCCTTTCTAAACTTAATGTCTAAAGAAAAGAAATCTATTTGCACGTATTATAATCAAATATTTTCCACAATCGAACCTCAATGGTTGAACGGTTGTACTGTTCTAGGCATTTGGTAACAGGAAACAATTGTCACATTATTGGTCAGGATATTTATACATTTAACGGCATTTCCGACGAGGGCATGTAATACTTATTTCGTCCACTTGGGGGAGCTCAGGTTACATGAGGAAAGCTTGGATTAAATCAAAGATCGTCTCTCCTTAGGAACCGGGGAATATTGTTGATTCATCCTTAAATTCAAGCTGGTGATTAAGAGTATAGTAAGACATTTCTTTGTCATCATTTCTAAAGGGATTTTGTAAGAAAGTATTATGAACAAGCATTGATTACATTAGATGGAGTGTCTTGCTGAAAATAAAAACACTGCACAAGTAACTTCTTTTCAGCACTAATATCAACAACAGATAGCAACAACAGTTAACATAACTACTCAAATAGAGGCAAACGTAATCAGGTAACTAAAGATTTAATTAAATTTAATTAGATGCTTTGAGTCTTTTGGAGACTGCAGTCCTTTGTCATCCAAAGTTCAGTGTCTGGAACATGTCACACTTAGGTGAGACAAGGAGTATCCTTTTGATGTGGTAATAAAACAAAGAATAAGGTCAGTTGCCACGGAAACGTGTGTGGGGGGCCAGTTTTGATAGGCTGTTTAGGGAAATGCTAATGGCTGGCTCGTGTCCCTTTTGTCAGTTTAACAGTCAGGCCCCGCGTTATCAGCTTCGGAATCAAAAGGGTGCCAGATTTATGGTCGGGATAGCACTTAGAGAAAGCAACTTTGACCCCTCCCCTTCTTCTCTGGGGAGGAGAAAGGAATTTAGGGTAGCTCCACATTTATTCCATGTAAAATGCACAAATCCACACTGTTGTTCACTACATCAGCGACGTCCAACCTACCAGATCATAAAGAATGCAATGGTGAGTGAGGGACTTTGCATTTGTAATAAAGCGTAGAGATGCATGATACACTGAATCAAGGCTCTGTAAGATGGAGGAGGCTGCGTGCATATATAATATGTCACCATAATCAATCACAGACAGAAAACTAGTTTCCACAAGAATTTTTATTTTTTATTTTTTTGGCATTGACAGTAAAGCTAGATTTATTTCTAAAATAAAAGCCAATCTTCACTTTGAGCTTCCTAACTAGATTAGCAATATGTACATTAAATAAAAGTTTGTCATCTATTCATATACCCAAGTACTTGTATGTGGGTACCCTTTCAATGAATTTACCATCAGACATAAAAATGCAAAGATGATCAAGCAACTGTAGGCGACCTTTTTAGGATTTAAAACCAATTTTAAATTGAGCAGAGCAGTTTGTAATGACTGAAATGCAGTCTGAAGCTCTTGCACAGCCTGTGCTATGGAAGGAGCATGAGTATAAATGACAGTGTCATCAGCATAGAAGTGTATTTTTGCTTGGACGTCCTTACCTAAATCATTTATAAAAATAGAGAACAGAATAGGTCCCAAAACAGACCCCTGGGGGACCCCTTCAGATAAACTCTAACTCAGATTTGTGGCCTTCTGTATAGACACACTGAGTCCGATCTACAAAATAGTTTCAAACCATTTAACAGCATTAGGACAGAAACCAGCATCCCTAAGTTTATTCAGCAACAATTCATGATCCACAGAATCGAACACCTTGGATAGATCTCCAAATAAGGCTGTTTTCTGTCTAAGGCACCAATAAGATTATTATTATTACCACCATAGCAGCAGTAATGGTACGGTGGCCCGTTCTAAAACCAGATTGAAAACTGTTTAAAATATTATTATCAAGTAAGAACTGTTAACTGTAAATTTACCCGGGATTCAAGGATCTTAGCCAGGATTGAGAGTTTGGAGATGGGACGGTAGTTTTCCAGATTTGGGGTATTGAATTGGACACAAGACTCAAATTAAAAATGTGAGTAAGAGACTCAGCAATAACATCTGCCGCCACCTTTAGGAGATAAGGATCCAGATTGTCGGGACCTGCAGATTTTTTGTGGTCAACGCCTTTCAGAGCTTTACAAACTTGAGCAACTGAAATAGTTTTAAGATTAAACAAATCCAGATTTCTATCAGTTGCAGTGGTGACAGAACATGGGACAGGTGCATTTACATTTGAGCTGTCAAATGCAGACCCAGCACAGATAAAGTGTTTGTTTAACTGACTGACCGTAGCAGCTTTATCCTTTATTTCATCTGAGCCAACCAGAATGTGTTCAGGGAGGCTTGAAGCAACATGTGTACCTGACATAAATTTAATTACTTTCCAGAATTTTGAGGTGTTATTTAGATTCTCTGTAACTGTCTTCACATAAAACTATATATACGTACCTGCGTATTGTTACCTACATCCTGCCGGGGGAACGCTGGCTGTGGTTGTTAACAGCATCCTGAATGGAAACGGGAGCTGTGACGTCATGACGCGTGTCCTTCCTCAGTCAGCACGTCTTTTTAAATGAATGAACTCCCATCAGCTGATTTATGATGCGTTCACTTAACGCAGGACTCGCGGACGCCTGAGCGTCCTGTAGTGTCTCAGTTTGGGTTCAGGTTCAGGACTCTCTCTCCTTCATCTGCAGGGAGTACGTGAAGGCCTACATCGACTTCCCGAAGCCGCTGGTCGCCGTGGTGAACGGACCGGCTGTGGGGATCCCAGTCACAGTGTTGGGACTGTTCGACCTGGTCTACGCTACAGAGAGGGTACGCACACGCACGCACACACCAGACGCTGACGTCAGAAACAGGTTCACCTCATGAACCAGTCTCTCTCCCCCCCCCCACAGGCCACCTTCCAGACTCCCTTCAGCCAGCTGGGTCAGAGCGCCGAGGGCTGCTCCTCCTACACCTTCCCCAAAATAATGGGCCTCGCCAAGGTACACACAGAAGAAGAAGAGGACGCAGCTGACTTCTTTAAAAGCTCAGACTGTTCTGTTAGTTTCATGTGAGGAAGGTCTCAGCCTCCTCATCATCAGCGCTTCATACACCTCAGCGTTTATTCACCAACTCTGTTTGTGGTTATCCACAAACAGCTTGTTGTTGTTGTTGTAGTAATAAACTGCCCCCCCCTCCCTTTAGGCCAGTGAGATGCTGCTGTTCAACAAGAAGCTGACGGCGGTCCAGGCCTGTGAACTCGGTCTGGTCACCGAGGTTTTCCCTGACAGCAGCTTCCAGTCGGAGGTTTGGACCAGACTGAAGGCCTACGCCAAGCTGCCCCCCAACGTAAACACACACTCTCTGTATTTTAGCGCTCCTGCTTTGTTCACTTTGAGGAACAGGTCGTGGTGCATTTTCTCTCACCGTAAAACTTTGATTAATAGGATAATTATACACACCGCTTCATAAAATATGTTTAGATTTCATGCTGATTTGTTCCTCTGCGGTTGGAATGAAGTTCTGAACACAACAGCATCACGTTCAGACAGCGAGCCCTGCAGCCTGGTGATTTTAGACAGGAATCTTAATTAATTAACGGGATAGTTTCTTAGATGGAGCCCATCTGTAGGCTATAATTGAATTTTCCAAAGTGTTTTCACATATTTAGATAGATTATTTTACGTGTCCAAAAAATAGTGAGCCGGGGTTAATAACAGAAAAAAAATCCTAGATGAAAGTGTGAAATTTACATGAAGAAAAATCAGAAATTCCCTGCAATTAATGTCATAAACATTGAAAATCACTCTGTTTTCTTCTGAATATGGCCGATTCAAGGTGAATGATAGTGATTGTGGGTTAAACTTGTGAGTATTTAAGTATATTAAGTTTAATATAACTTTCCAGTGCATGCATAACACACTGCAGACGTGTGTGAGATGTTGCAGCCTTGCAAAGTGAAGTTCCTCTCATAAATGTTTGACTATAATGCCAGAAAAGGTTTTTTTAGATTAATCTTGGAAATTAAATTCTGTCTTGGATTATTCCCCCTCTCCGCTGGCTCCTTTTTTACGTGCAGCTGTACCTTTTACATCTGAATCATATTACACGTAAAAGAAGAGCCCGTAAAATACAGAATAGAGATTTGAACTACAACAAGAACAATGTGCCAACGAGCATCGCTGGCTCTGTCGGCCGCCACGATATTAGATTTAGCCGCTAACGTGTCTTTACATTCATAATTACCTGAAACTAACACCGTGCGTTCCTCTGGAGAAATACGGAGCAAAAAAACTCGGCCGAACACGCCCCTTTCAGGGGAGCGTGCACCACCTCTGATTAAGTTAACACGGACTCAACTAACCAACATCCACCGTCGTAGTGTAACTCCAGTGTGGGCGGTCAGAGTTTGTTACCCTGAGTTAACTCTGAGTAAGTTGAACTCCCTTCGTAGTACAGGCCACTGCTGTGGGAACACATTTAGACAAATAAGGTCTCCATTAGAAGCCTGGTCTGGTTTTTATAGAAGTTCTCTGGATGTATCAAAACTCTTAAAACCCGTTAATAAAAATATTCTGTTTTAAGTAAATAAAGTGTTTCATAGTTGCCTGTTTCAGTCCTGGGACGCCCGTCAGGGTCAGCTCAGGGATTTTAGCAAATAAAAGCCCGGGCTGTTAATCAGAGTTTTACGGTATGCACCTCCTCTACAGAAACTTCTTCTTCTCTTTCAGTTTGCTGCTGTGCAAACCTTCCACAGTTCAGATCAGGAGAGAGTTTTAGAGGAAATCCAGACGAACAACCATCAACAGAGCGCAGGACTCTGAACCACTAGCTGGTCCAGACCAGAACCTCTGCGGCCTGTTGGATGATCACTGTGGAGAAAAGCTAAATAAGTGTCTCTCTCTCTCTCTCTCAGTCTCTGGCGCTCTCTAAACAGCTGATGCGCTCGGTGGACAGGGAGCGTCTCCACGCGGTGAACGACGCCGAGGTGGAGCGTCTGATGGAGCGCTGGACGTCGGACGAGTGTTTCAACGCCGTCATGAGCTTCTTCCAGGCCAAGGCCAAACTCTGAGCGAGGTGTGAGTGTGAACAGAGGGGATCGGTAATCGGGGCGAAATGTAAACGGCGGTGGGAGCAGCTCCGTCCTGCAGGCGGCGTGCCTCCACACGCTGACCCGTTAGTTCCCTCCTGAATGAGACTGATTCTCTGGAGAGAAGTAGATTAACTGCTGTCTGGTTTACTGCGTGTGAAACTGTCCTGAATGTTACTCGTAGATGAAGAGCAGCCAGCCAATCACAGAGCAGCGCTAACGTTAACTAACCTTCACTCTCGCTGCAGCCGCCTGTCTGACTGAGAACATCACGATGTCTGTAACCTTCCTGTGACTCGAGGTTAAAGTGCCTTAAACTCTTTGTAGCTCGCCACTCTGTCCCCTCAATTAAAGAAACTTTGGAATTATTCAAAAGCGGACGAGTTGTGTTTTATGTAAACGGGTTACCATGGAGATCCACCTGGTTAGACCTGAGCCAGGTCTCTGTGGTCCCGGAGAACCCGAGTCTGGTGATCACATGGCGTGTCCTTTTAAAAGAAAGCTCACCGCTGTCACACGTCTGACTGACAGCAGCTCGTCTGGGAAATATCACCAAGAAGAATTAGTAATACTTACAGTACACGAGCTGCGTACGTTAAACACACAATACTATAACACAATCATAATATATGAGAGGTAAAAAGAAAGCAGTGATCTACATCTGTATTTCAGCAGGATTGTGGGCGCTCAGCTGATCCAGCAGGTGGCAGCACTCGCCTGTAAATGAAGCTCAGAGCTTCACATGAAGTTCCTGCAGAGCAGCCTGAGGACTGAGTCTGTTAACAATGCTGCTCTGGATTAAAGGAGCAGTCTGACATTTTGGGTGGTAAAACTTCTTGTTCATAAGAAATGACTAACAAGGTGAGAGAAATGTGTCCTTGTGCTGCGTTTTAAAGAATTACCTGCTGCCTTGTTTCTCTGAGCTCAGAAGTTAAACTGTGTTTTTAAAGTCTCCTCCTGTCGGGGGAACAGTGAGAGTTTGGTCTCAGACAATATCTCCAAAAACAAATCCTCTGTCCCTTTACAGTGACTGGAGGAAATATTCTGTAGGCCAAACATTAAATTACGGGAACAAACCGTGGATTTACAGTAAATGAAGGAAATAACTCCACTCTCTTGTCTGTTCAGTGGGCATGAAGCTGCATCCAGCCGCTGGTTAGCTTAGCTTAGCATAAAGACCGGAAACGAGGGGCCACAGCTAGCCTGGTTTGGTTTTAATGGTTTTAAAATGAATCGGTACAAGCGGCCAGACACATTACACAAGAAGTAGTTCCACAGGGAGCACACTGGAGCAGCAGCTTTATTGAGTCTCTGCTGGTTTCTAGATAACTTGGACCTGACTACCTGAAGTCCTAACTCAGGGGTTGTTAACATCCTGTAGCGGGAAAGTCCTAAAGATTCTTCAGCAACATGGCTGCTGTCTAGAGTAACCAGACGTTTTCCGGGGACAGTCCCCGGTTTTGGTGGCCTGTCCCTGGAAATGTCCCTGTTTTGTGTTAATCACAGACTGTATAAGATGTTAACAGACCTCAAATCAGATTCTACGTGGCCAGAAAGACTGGACAGCAGAGCAGACAGGTGTCATGCCGAAAACCGATTGCCGTCTGCGGGAAACTTCGGAATAATCACAATTGTGGCTAAATAAGTGTTTGCAGTTTGTAGCGTAACCAAGCATGACTCTTGTTACGTGATTAACAGAAGCCTGTTGCAGCCTATAATTAACATGACTTGGTGCTGAGTTATATATAAAATAATTTTATTATCCTTCTAACTCTACATTACTTAACTTGCTGCGTACCGACTAACCCGGTCCTGATTACCTGCTAAAATACCTTTAAACGGCCGATAAAACTCATGTAATGCAGTATTCTTCGTCCAGACAGTGACTGCAGCCTCTATTGACTGAAAAGTTATTTCTGCCCTGAAATGACTTTATTATATTCATGAGGATTATATTTGAGAGATTATATCTCACCTGGTACTTTTTACCTCTTACAATACCTTTAAACGGCCAATAAAACTCATGTAATGCAGTATTCCACTTACTGACTGAAAGGTAGATTCTGCCTCAAAATGACTTGATTTCATTCAGAAGTTATATTTGACAGATCATAAAACCGAAATATATTTCATATATAATGACATGAGATTTTTTTAACGACATACTGAGCACCAAACCAAAACTGTCCCCGGTTTCCACTTCAGAAATCTGGTCACCTTACTGCTGTCAGAGTCTCTGTTGGAAACTGTATTTTACATGTTGTGGTTAAAACTGTAGACGCTGAGCTGTGACGTTAAACTTCGTCTGCAGCTCCGTGTTCTTACTTTCTGAATTCACAAAGGTCAGTCCACCTTAAATACTTGTAAAATGCCGGCGCTGTTACGGTGTGTTAGCGTTTTCCTGCAGGCTCGTCCTTGGTGGACGGCTGAGAAGAGGACTTGATGAACCTTCTGGACCAAACGTTCTCACCGTTGAACCTCTCAGCAGCTCTGACCTCACTCTGCTTTGAAGCCCGAGCAGGAAGCAGGACGGCTTCATCTCTCTGAGTTGTGGCCCCTGCGGGTCGCCATACTTAAATTCCATTGTTGTGGGATTTAACAATGGCGTCCTGAGCTCTGGGACGTCCAGCGGTGTCTGCAGAGGCCTCTCAGCCCTCCTGTATTTATGAGGGGCGTCACAGAGCTTTTCTTTTTTCTCTGCAGCCTGAAACATGTCGGGCTCGTCCGCCTCCCCAGAGCACCGAACGCAACCCTCCGTATAAATCTCAGCTCGCCCCCCCGCCTGGATCTGGGCTGTACGGAGAAATAAGATCCAGAAAGCGGTGAATGTACCCGTCGCTGCTGTGACAAACAACGTCTGCTGAGAGACCAACATGGAGCAGGAAGAGAAGGAAGGGATTTATGTTTCAACATCGGAAAAGAGTTCAAACATCCATCTGTGCAGCTTCAGGGAAGAACCGAGGAGCGCTTTATAGTCCCGGTCCACATTTACACAATAACCTCATGAAATCATCAGCGCCCCGAGCTGCTTTCATTTAATTTCCTGAAAATTTCCGTCGAGGTTATGAAGAAACTACCGAGCTGTTACCAGGAATTTCACTGAGATAAACTTTGCTAACGAGTTTGTGCATCGAGGCGTCGTTTAGGATCTGTTCCAGTGTGTTTTCATGTTCTTATTCTGCACAGTTTTAAATGGTGTTTAACTTCACTTTATTAAGGGCTGGCTTAAATTAACCATTTATCTGTTTGTTTCTTTTAAACCAAGATGGATGACAAGCACCTACAGTGCTCTAAAATGTAATGACGAGTGAGCAACAGCTACTAAATGGACCTTGTGATGAGGAAGAAGCTCAGTGAATCTCTGATTCACAATATGAGTGAATCCTTGTTGGGATTAAATCTTAAATAAGACACAAACTCTCGAGAACAAAATCGAAACCAGCAATGCTAACAGCTCTAAAGAAGTAAGGACGATATGCTTTCTTTACTTCCCTTAAAGGCATTTGGACTGAAATGTCCCCGACCAAAGGTGGTCCAGTTCAGACAGCAATAAAACGACAATCCTGCACAACAGCTTTGTAACTGATGTGTGCACATTTAGGAGTCTTTCTCTTCTTCAGATGACTGTTTGGTTTGGTTTGGGTTTGAAACAGACGGTCACATGATGCTCGTCTTTTCCACGCCCAAGACTGGTCCTCCTGGACCCGACTGCAAAAGCCCTTAAAGCATTAAACTTTGCACATACATTTTTACATACACGAACATGCTTTGGTGTTTAGGTGGAGTAAATAAATAAAACATGCAAAAGTCCAGAACCAAAGCAGTCGTTCGTGAGTTGACCTCCAGCGACGACACAAGCTGGAAAAGCCACATTCATTTTCTCTGCGCGTGACGGGAGGAGGTGAAGGAGAGAGCCAGGAGTCAGGGATCAGAGGGAGGAGGTGGAGGAGAGAGCCAGGAGTCAGGGATCAGAGGGAGGAGGTGGAGGAGAGAGCCAGGAGTCAGGGATCAGAGGGAGGAGGGGAAGCAGGGCCGCGTTGTTGGTATTTATTACTGAGCTGCGTCGAATTGCTGTGATTTATAAATGTTAGAAAAACAAGAAGGAACGCAGACAATTTTACATGCAGAGGATTCGACGGCGCTCGGCCCCGAGACTGCGGGTCAAAGGAACATGTTCGTGAGATCGTTCTGGATGCAGCAGCTCTTCACACTGCGCGCAATGTGAAAGCGTCAGTCGTGTTATTTGTACGCAGATTGATGAGACCAGGTTAAACAACGTGAGTCCAGTTCTGTTCAGTTTAGAGGTTCTAGGTCTTCACTTTGCTTAAAGCTGCAGGAGGCAGAGGCTTTTTTGTTTGTTCATGTTCTCCATGTACTTTTACAAGAAGTACACCTTGAATGCAGGCGTTTGGAGTACTTTTTCCATTTAGTGTTCCCTCAATCAAGTTTTCTAATTAATTATCTTCCTAAATTCCCGTGTTGGATTGATCTGCTGGCAGAGTAACTTTACCTCCTCCTCATGTCTGGTCTTTGCTGACCAAACTTGTCTCCGAACCAAAACCCTGTCACCCAAAGAGATTTAACCAATATTAGCTGCGTATCTAGATACTGTATGTTTCAGAGCATTAGCTTCAGTTGCCTCCCAGCTCGGTGCGCAAACTTCATGATCTAGGTAACGTACTGAAGGATGTAGCTAATGCAGTTAACGTTTGTGAGACTTTTATACACATATTGTGTAGAGCAGGTGTTTTCAAAGTCTGACACTGGGGTCCTCCCCATAGACACTCGACATTTGAGCCAAAATAACCTAATATTGCTGTTTGACATAACTTCTGACTGCACCAAATAGTTTTAAAAAGCTCTGTCCTAAGGCATTTATTAGTTTCTGACTCTGATGAGGGGAAACAGTTCCCAAAACTACTGTATCTCTGAACTCTCACACATGCAGGCTCTTCTGTGGGATCTCCTTTTGATAGCTAATGCAATAAGTAATGTAAAATTGTTTCACTTCCATTCACTGAGCCTCCCCTGAAACTGTTTGGAGCCCTCCTGGGGAGGCACGCCTCACACTTTGAAAACCCCTGATACTGAGCAATAAAAGACGAGAATGAAGAACAAGTTTTTACGGGAATGTGGATCTTTTAGATCAATTTGAGGAGCGCCTCTGGTTTGCAACCTTTATTAAGTGAAAGTACCATGCGGTATGGGACTCAGATTGGTATGGTCCTGGTTTTGTCTCCGTCTTGCCTTACCTAGGACTTGGGCTTGACTCTATCTCGCCTTACCTTGGACTTGGACTTGACTCGGTCTCGCCTTACCTTGGACTTGGACCTGACTCGGTCTCGCCTTACCTTGGACTTGGGCTTGACTCGGTCTCGCCTTACCTTGGACTTGGACTTGACTCGGTCTCGCCTTACCTTGGACTTGGTCTTGACTCAGTCTCACTTTACCTTGGACTTGGTCTTGACTCGGTCTCGCCTTACCTTGGACCTGACTCGGTCTCGCCTTACCTTGGACTTGGTCTTGACTCTGTCTCGCCTTACCTTGGACTTGCTCTTGACTCGGTCTCGCCTTACCTTGGTCTTGACTCGGTCTCGCTTTACCTTGGACTTGCTCTTGACTCGGTCTCGCCTTACCTTGGTCTTGACTCGGTCTCGCCTTACCTTGGACTTGGTCTTGACTCGATCTCGCCTTACCTTGGACTTGACTCGATCTCGCCTTACCTTGGACTTGACTCGGTCTCGCCTTACCTTGGACTTGGACTTGACTCGGTCTCGCCTTACCTTGGACTTGGTCTTGACTCGGTCTCGCCTTACCTTGGACTTGACTCGGTCTCGCCTTACCTTGGAATTGACTCGGTCTCGCCTTACCTTGGACTTGGACTTGACTCGGTCTCGCTTTACCTTGGACTTGGTCTTGACTCGGTCTCGCTTTACCTTGGACTTGGTCTTGACTCGGTCTCGCCTTACCTTGGACCTGACTCGGTCTCGCTTTACCTTGGACTTGGTCTTGACTCGGTCTCGCTTTACCTTGGACTTGGTCTTGACTCGGTCTCGCCTTACCTTGGACTTGGACTTGACTCGGTCTCGCTTTACCTTGGACTTGGTCTTGACTCGGTCTCGCTTTACCTTGGACTTGGTCTTGACTCGGTCTCGCTTTACCTTGGACTTGGTCTTGACTCGGTCTCGCTTTACCTTGGACTTGGACTTGACTCGGTCTCGCCTTACCTTGGACTTGACTCGGTCTCGCCTTACCTTGGACTTGACTCGGTCTCGCTTTACCTTGGACTTGGTCTTGACTCGGTCTCGCCTTACCTTGGACTTGGTCTTGACTCAGTCTTGGTTTAGGTGGTCTTGACCGTAACACTGCACTGAACCGTCATTTGATGAATAGTTAATATAAACACACTGATTAGACTGAAGATCACTGAGAAAGAACATTTTACCGTCTGCAGCTGGATTCAGTGTTTTGCCTGGTGTCTGATTCATTTGACTTGTACAGGTTAAACATGTTTTTATTAATTTCTCAAACTCCTGAGGAAGATGTGAGCAACACCAGCTGCTCGGTTTTATTCCAGACAGTCTTTAGAGGAAGAAACGTAATATGTTCCTGCACAATAGCCTTTTCAATCGAGGCGGAACATTTTCTGCGATTACAGTTTGGGGAATAATTACTCTGTCAGAATCCGATCACGTTCGCCCCCAGCTCCTTTAAATATTAGTAAAGAGAGGGAAAAAGTTTTCTGGATGAGGTCCGGTCTGTGTGTGTGTCTGTCAGACAGTGTGTGGCCTGTTGGTGGGTGGGGGGGGCACATCCTTCAAATGAAATCCTAGACAGGTGTGTGGAAAAAAACTGCTGCCAAGTCTGCACTTCTACCATCCGCTCATCCCCTTCCTTCCTCCTCGACCCCGTCACTCACATCACTCTTCTAGTTCTTTTTCTCAGGCTGCCTCCGCCGACGCCCTCGGAGGTTTTCTTTTTCACTTTCAACCGACCCATTTTCTTCTATATTCAAAGTGTTTTCGTGGCATATTCAGTCTTTCATTGTTTCACAAAATGGACAAGAAAGTCATGCGAAGAAAAACCTTTAGAGCTCGACAGCATTGGAGATCTAAGAAATTTGGCTACAAACATTTAGAATATTGCTTTAAAACCTCAGTGTGTGTTCAACGAGGAGTAAAAAAATCACTTTTTCTAAGGTACAAAATTTCCTCTCAGCTCTCTTTCATTGTGTAAAGCTCCCCTCTGAACTGTGTGGAGTCTTCCTTCAACAGCCAGTGATCTGTCTCCTACAAATTACATTTATATCCTTCTAAGACATTTATTACCTGGATTCCTGGATTATATTAAGTGTACTTAAGTGTACTCAACACAAGTCGTATAAAGGTGGTCGGTGGGGTGGGGGTTTACTAAACTATATCACCGTGGTAAAGGTTTAGTGTAATTTAGGCAGCATTATGTTGCTTTAAAAATACATTTGCTTTTTCTAATTAGTAGAACTCAAAGGATTTCAAGCAGGGTGGCAGTGTCTTAAAACATTTACTTACGGAAAAGTAGAAATACCAAAGTGTATTGCAAATTGTATTTTCGCGATGTTTCCTCACCGTGGTGCCGGTGGAGCCCACAGGTGGAGCCCACGGGTGGAGCTCGCAGGTGGAGCCTACAGGTGGAGCCCACCGGTGGAGGTGGGGCTTTTGAAGGCCTAAGTAACTCGTTGACAGGGGTCCCACTCTCAACCACTTTACCGGAGTTTGTAGCGTTGATAATCCTGATTTACAGCAACGATTGTATCTAAGGCAGGCTTAGAGTCCCCTTAGGGTTAGAGTCCCCTTAGGGTTAGAGTCCCCTTAGGGTTGGAGTCCCCTTAGGGTTAGACCCTAAGTGTTAAAGGGTTGGAGTCCCCTTAGCGTTAGAGTCCCAAAGTGTTAAAGGGTTAGAGTCCCCTTAGCGTTAGAGTCCCAAAGTGTAAAAAAAGGGGGGATAGAGTGGGAGATGATGAATCAAAGGAGTAAAATAAGCAAAAGTGAGAGACCTGCCTGTCTTTTTTATATTTCCCTGTTGCTTTTATGTTTTATGTAAAGCACTTTGAATTACCTTATTGTTGAAATGTGCTATACAAATAAACTTGCCTTGCCTTGAAATGCTACTATCTGCAGCAGCAGCACAGCTTCCAGGTGATGCAGCAGCAAAGCAGTTAGCAGAGCACTGATGGGTTACTGCATTGCTTAGTTTGTTTATTACATTTATTTGTCAATGACCAAATACACCAACATTAATCTGATGTAAGGAGAAAAGATGCATCGAACCAGATTCAGCTACTAGCTAATGTCTGTCTGCAGTTCCTGGGCAGGTCGACACAAACACTAATGAAACCAATACATTAAACACTAAAATCAGTCATAGATCCAAATATACACACAAATATCAGCCATGAAATCACACACTATGCAATGTTTCTAAATAACCATCGTCATGGTGTGTAATAAAATACAGATGAAACATGTCTGGTTGCTAAAGATCAATGTTTTGAGTGAGAGTTGGATTCGTGTCACAGTGAGAGGAGCGTAGATATTTAAGACACACAGTTAGAAACTGATCAAAACTTCTGAAGTCATTAGTGCATTACTTTTGTACTTGTACTTAGGTCCTGTGAAGACTTTCAATATTCAGAACATGTCAGTGAATCATCTCGATCATGAGGAAGACCTGTAGTCCTGAAGTATAATCGCTTTAATTTCAGGAGAGAAAACTGTTGAAACGTCTTTATTTTTCCTCCTGCGGTTCCTCTCTCTCCGGTGGTTTGGTTGTAACTGTAGATCGGTCGAGCGGAGGGGTGATTTCCCTCAAGCTGTCGGGGAGCCAATCACACGAGCCAGGTGACAGGCGCTCCCTGAAGGGACCAATCATCAATCAGTCGCCGTGACATCTGCCTGATGACCCGCCATCTGTCAGAGAGAGAGAGAGAGGAGGTGAAGAAGAAGAAGCCCTTCGTCTTTATTTTCATGCTTTACGTCTTTTTCTCCTTTTTTTAGTCACTTTGTCGTTATTGTTCTTTTACCTGTTTTTAAGTAAAAGTGATTTTTTGATTAACAAAAAGGAGGAGAAAAGAAACAAAGCGATGGAGAGATCGGAGGACGACAAACAGAAAAGAGGTGATAGAAAGAGGGAAGAGATAATGAGGAGAGAATGGAAAAACAAAGACAAGAAGATCAACAGAGAAGGAGAAACAAGGGAAAGACAGAAAGAACGAGAAGAAATGAAGGAAGAGAAGAAGAAAGAAAAGAGGAAGCAGAGCAGGAGACAATAAATGGTTCATAGAGCGAGAAGAAAAACTGCGAAGGACAGAAGAGGAAGAGGAAAAGACTCATCCGCCTTCATCCTCCATTAGCTGCTGATGGATCGTCGTCAGGAGAGACTTCGGCCCTCGGGGGTCAAAGGTCACCCAGCTCTGAAAAAAAGAAGCTTTTCCCTCTCTCCGTCCTCTTCTGCTTTATTTACTCTCCCCATCTTCACCTTTCTCTTTTTTCATCCATCATCCCCTCTCCTCTTTCTCCTCAGCGTTTCCTTCTTTTCACCGAATCAGTCCTCCTTAAACGTGTCTGTCCGATCATTCGTAAACAAGCACTTGTTTTATTAGTGACTGAGATGCATTTTCAGGTTTAGATCTTTAGGTTAAGCTTAGGAAAGGTTTCCTAAAAGCATCGTACCCGCGTGACTCCTGCAGGAGTTTAAGAGCGGCTCAAGAAGATAAGAATGAAAAGCTACACGATGGATTTAATGGTTTAATGTTTTTCTGCACTAATCATGACCCGGCTCTGCAGGGGAAAGCGAAGCAACAGAAAACCACATTATTTATAGCACAAAGGGCTTCAACCAAAGAAATCCATCCAACCAGAAGAGGACTAACTGTGTAAACCTCAGGTTCTGCAAACTAAACCTGCTCTGAAAGATCTTTTTTTCTAAATCAAAACATGTAACGGTCGTATAATTATGCTCCTTCTTCTGCGTTTGCTGTTGCTGCTTCACAATAAAAGACAGTTCAATAGAAAGCTTTTAATGTAAGGTTTGTCCTGAGGGTGGCGCTGTAGAGGAGAGATCATTAGAATCTAAAAGGTTCATCCTCTGGAGAGCAAATGATTTTAGTCTGTCTAGGTATGTTCATGTGTATGTGTAATATTTCTCCTTTAAAAATGAAAAATAATGAGGAAATTTCAATAAACTGTAACATACAAAAGGAAAAACAGATGATCTGTGCATGTCTCACTGTGCAGCAGTGTCTTGGACGGACAGATGGACACTCGCTGTGAACATTAGGACAGAGTTCAGGTGAAGTTCATCTGTGACTTTATGTAGGCCAGCTTACAGGGGAGAAGAGTTTTCCCGCCCGGGCTCGGTGCGTCGTGCACCTCTCCAGCCTCGCCCGTTACTCCCAGAACATCCACGCGTAACCTCGTAGATCAACACTAATGTAGAGAGCGGCCCTCAGAGAGGCAGAGGCGCCGCGGGGGGAGGACAGGGGGAGCAGGTTCAAAGCACACAACCTCAGAGAGAGATAATGCTGCGTTCGAGTCCGCTGGGAGTAACCGTCGGAAGAGTGTTTATGTCTGAACTCGTTTGATGCGTCAGACGGGAGGGTTCTCTCCGGTATTCCCAGCCTTTTCACACTGTGCTGAGCTGATCTCTCTCTGACCTGCAGACACTCATGTGTTTAACTCCGCCTGCGGTGTAGCTGCAATGCATTCTGGTCTCAGGTCTGCCTCGGGGAGTGTAGACCAAAGTAACCAGTAACCGTGTTCGAGTCTGCCGCTGGTTGAACCATCTGCGCAGTGGTGTAAGGACAGGGGCCCGGCTGTTTTCAAGGGCCTACGAGGGACAGCGGCAATTGCTGCGTTGATCGTGATCAGATGGCGTCATCCTCTCATTTGTACTGTACTTCTTGCTGGCTATCTGTTCTGTGGATTTCCACATACATCATGTCAGCTGCTGTGTGCTGGCGTGTTGCTGAGGCTACGTCCACACTGCTACGCTTTTGTTTTAAAATGGACTTTTTGCACGGACCAACCACGAGGTGGAACCGTTACCGGAAGGGACTTCAAAGCTCAGCATTGTGTCTTTCTAACCAAAAGTGACTGACATGGCCATTTACATCACATTACATTATATTTACACATTTAGCTGACGCTCTGATCCAAAGTGTCTTTCTCGGGGACACATTGGTGGACATGTCACAGTGGGAATCGAACCGAGGCACGAGTCTTAAGCCTGATTTATAGCGTCCACTGTGTTGACTTCTGGTTTAGCTCTCCGCTAACTTTAATGGGGTAAAATTATAATCGTGCTGCTCTTCGAGACTTTTCAAATGTTATCGGACCGAATGGATCAAACTCTGAAACAAGTCATTTCTTTTGGGTTGTGATGCTCAAACAAACCGAAGTATAATTCAGGCTTTATCCAGTGCGGCTCTCCCATGTCCAGGTTCTGGAGCTGTGTTCCTGTTTAAAAGAGGATTTCTCTCAGTTCTGCTGCTTGTTTCTCTTCCTTCAATCTCACGTCCCTCCATCGTTTTATACCTCTTTCTTTTTCTCCCTCCGTCTGTCTCTGGTGATAAACTGTTTCCTCTGCTTGTCTGCAGGTGCGGTTTGATTTAGAGGAGGAGCAGGTGGTGAAAGAGAGGTGGGATTTAATGCTCCTCTCTTCCTCCTCCTGCTCTCACGTAGAGTAGAAAGACAAGACAAAGACAGATAGAGAGAAAAGGAGAGACATGGGGGAGAAAGTGGTAACCAGAGAGCAGGAGAGAGGGAAAGGAGGAGAGGGTGAGTCATTTCTTAAACATAACGAGGTAACGAGAGAACAGATGTGCAGCTGCAGACACATTTTACTGCTCCAGGAGAGGAGGAGGAGGATACATGAGAGGAGACGAGACGAGAGGAGGAAAGATGAAGAGGGGATGCAGAAGTGGAAATGAGGAGATGAGAAGAGGGAGTAAGAGGAGGAAACAAGGAAAGGAAAGTAAAAGAAGTAGAGGAGATGATAAGAAAAGAGGACAGGAGAGGAGACGAGAAAAGGAAGAGAGGATAGGAAACAAAGAGAGGAGATAAGAGGACAAAGGGACAGGTGAGGAGAGGATATGAGGACTAAAAGATGAGAGGAGGAAAGGACATGAGGGAAGGAGAAGAAGGGAAAAGACGAAAAAAACAAAGAAGAGTAGAGGAGGTGAAAGCAGGAAGAGCACATGTGTTGGATGGAGGAGGAGGAGAGACGGGGGTGAAGGTGAGAGGTTGGGAGCTGTCACTCAAAGAAGAAGAGGAAGAGGAAGTAATAGATTCTGTTTTTACAGCTTTAGCGGAGGACAGGAAGAAATAAACAGAAACAGGCTCGATGAATGAACGTTGCCGTACATGAAACATCAGCTGTGTGTGTGTGTGTGAAGCTCACAGCTAAAGGAGCTTCATTTTTACTTTCACCTCCAAAATCTTAAACTTTCACCAATGATTGAAAAACTGTCAGTGGAAACCGGACTTCCACCCAGGAGAGTTCATTTTCTGTGTGAAACAAAAAGTCGACATTGATTGTTTTTTGTGGAGTTGCAAAGGTTACTCAAGCTGCGTAAGCTCTGGTTTTTAACCCTAACCATGAGCCTTTTTCCCCCAAAGTGCCTAAAAATAACCAAATGAAATCTCCACTTTTATTGTTAAAGGAGGTGAAAGGATGCTCAAGTCAGAAGGTGCACACAGCTCAGGTGAAGGTTTTAATGGTTGTCTGAGATTATAACCTTCATGAGGGGAGGATTTAGGGCAGGACGGGTGGACCAGACCACGTTGGTCCGGTTCCACCAAAACCGTGACGCACTGTATGGACCACAGCAGGTTTAGTGTGGTCGTTTTGTGCCGACACTGTGATTGACCCAACTGGATTTAAATAGAAATAAACCCTAACCAGCGGATCCGAAACCTTTTCTGTTCAACATCTGAAGGTTCAGGGTGTCTTTGGGTTGAATTCAAACTTTCCCTCCACACGTCTGTCCTGAGCCAACCCTCAGCTCTGTGCAGAAATATAGGCTCAGTCCATCTCGGGGGGGTGCAGGTGATCCAGGGACAGAGAGAAATGTTTTCAGGCTCGCTCGCCCACTGAACCAATCAGATTGATGCATTTCTAGGTTGAGTTCCTCTAAAGTTTAACGGGGGCAGAAGATAAAACGTTACGGCAGAAAAACACAGAAACATTGACCTGAGCCGACCTCCAAACATCAAACATCAAACCAGGAGGAGATGAAAAGAAATTAATCGATTGATTGATGAAGAGCAGCAGAGAGGATGAGACCGAGCGAGGATGGAGAGAAAGGAGAGGAGGCAACACTTAGAGACAGTGAGTTCTGTTGGTTTTAAATGATCTACAATCAATATTATACCTTAAAGATGGACTGAGTTGCTTTCATGCTGCAAAGACAGAAAATAAATATATTTAGAAGTATAATTAATAAATATAATACAATCATGTAATAAGAATGAAAAATAAAAATGTAAAACTTTTAAATAAATTAATAAAATAAGTATACAAATATAATACAATAAAATATTAAAACATACAACTGACATTAGCAATACTATCAAAATAAAATATTACATTTAATAAATTAAAATAAAGTTAAAAATGTAACAAGTAAAATGAATAATACATCTAATTTATGTATAAGGAATTAAAAGGTGCCATTACATAAATACATTTTAAAAAAGTAATGAATTAAACAATAATTATAATTAATAACTATGAAACTAAAACTACAAAATATTAAAATAATCCATTAAACATTTGTATATTAAACATTTAAAAATATGGAAAATATAAAACGCTAATCTAAATGCAAAAAACGTATACCAACCATTAAGATCCCCCCCCCCCTTCTTTCCCTCCCTGTGCAGACCTGGTCTCTGTTTCTGATTCAGGTCCCGGTGACCTTGCTGAGGACACGCCGCCTGTGTTCGCCCGTCACAGAGACTCTGCAATCAGCTCCACATTTACATTCAGACGGCCGCGCCTCCGCTCGGCCCGCTGGAATGTAAATTTACCCAGAGGTCAGCTGGGGACTCGTGCGGACTGAAGAGGGAGGAGGAGGGTGACATCGCAGCCTCACACCTGACCTCACACCTGACCTCACATGACATTTACCAGCCGGTCTGAAACCACCAGGAATTCATCAGAGAAGAGGTCACGGAGTAAAACCGCAGCTTTGCAGCCTGGTTTAAGTGAAATGTACACGATAATCTCATCGAGTGTGAAAAAGTGAAAGATGTCTGTTGGTGCCGGAGTGAGACATCTCAACAACAGACTGATATAAACTCATTCAGGGGCCCCATAATCCCAGAACAGGGGGCCTCCTGACCTTTCCTCCTGCACTGGGAGAAGGAACAGCAACATTTCTTATGCAAGAAACAACCAATCATCTCGTCCATTTCACGTCATCCAGGTATCCGTACGCATCATCTCCTATATTTGATTAATTGATTCATTAATGGCACCACAATAAGGTCAAAGCTGCGACTTGAATATCCTGTTAGAAATATGTAAATCTGACAGCTCGTAGCTGATGGGAATGTTCTCATGCTCCTCAGAGGAGTCCGTCTGTAGTTTCCTTCCGATCTTTAAAAAGCTCTGATAATACGAAGCTCACAGACTCTTCTGGCCTGAGTATGTTTTCTTATTAGTTTTCCTGACAGGGATCTTCATCATCTGGAGTCTCACACAAAGTGTTAAAGGCCACAGATCCCCTGAACTTCTGTCTGCTGCTGCTCTCTGGAGGTGTTGCTGCCGCGGCCTCACGGCGAACTGGTGGTAAAAACTCTGGCGGTCATCTAAGGTCGCACGCTCGCCATCGAAAAAAAAAAAGAAAAAAAGAGCAGCTCATTGAGATTCAGAGGAGAGAGGCTGGACGTGACTCCTCTGTGCGCTCTGACCCTCTGCAGAGGAAGACTGCAGATCCTCCTTTGTTTCCAGAGGGAGTAATGACTCACTCACGTTCCCCGCCGGCGGCTGGTTGCTCTCTCAGAAGTCGTTCTGTGCAGCTTCGGGTTCACTGACTTTATTGCAGTGTGGTTTGGCTCTGAGTGGGATCAAAGTGTGATCTGGAGGAGTACGGAGGCCTTTTCACTTCAGTGTTGCTGCTTTCCATTAACACGCTGTTTCAACTGGGACCTGAGCAGCGCATCGCTGTCCCCTGTAAATATCAGGATTTATTCATGCGTGTAGGAGTAACATAATGATTAGTTGATTCCTCCTGTGCAGATTTAGATTAGTGAGTCATTAATGTAAAACGTGTTACATCTCAAAACTACAAGTCCTTGGTTTTTGAATCTGCCTCTGTTTTCTGTGTACCTGCACACCACTGTCCTATTCACCAGTGTCAACGTGAATTGAGCCCGTCGCCTTGAAGTTCTGCTCCGGACATGTCTCGAAGACTTGAAAAATGATATATTGATGCTGTTCCACTGATCAACAGGTGGCGGTGACGCAGCACGAAACGCAGCAATACGCCAACAAAGGCAGTGAAGAAGAAGAAGACCGTCAGCTGGTAAACATGGATGTAAATAATCCAGGTTTAAAAAAAAGAAAAAATGACTTTCACAAAACACACAGCGAGGTTTGGACATCACGCTGAATATTAACAGAAACTTTGTTAGTTTACTAGAAAGGTCGGTGTAGACAGTGTAAAGTAGCGAGCGTGCAGCTTGTAGAACAGTGTAAAGTAGTGAGCGTGCAGCTTGTAGAACAGTGTAAAGTAGTGAGCGTGCAGCTTGTAGAACAGTGTAAAGTAGTGAGCGTGCAGCTTGTATAACAGTGTAAAGTAGCGAGCGTGCAGCTTGTAGAACAGTGTAAAGTAGCGAGCGTGCAGCTTGTAGAACAGTGTAAAGTAGCGAGCGTGCAGCTTGTAGAACAGTGTAAAGTAGCGAGCGTGCAGCTTGTAGAACAGTGTAAAGTAGTGAGCGTGCAGCTTGTAGAACAGTGTAAAGTAGTGAGCGTGCAGCTTGTGTAACAGTGTAAATCTGCTGTCCCCTCAAAATAACACATCACACAGCCGTTAATGTCTAAACCGCTGGCAACAAAAGTGAGGACAGTCCCTTCAGTGGAAACCTGTGAACTTTATGCCCAAGAGGGTTCAGGCAGTGCCGGAAAATAATGGTGGCCACACAAAATATTAACACGAGTTTAGACATTAACGGCTGTGTGATGTGTTATTTTGAGGGGACAGCAGATTTACACTGTTACACAAGCTGCACGCTCACTACTTTACACTGGAGCTAAGAGTCATTTCTTCAGTGTAGATAAAATCAGATATTTACAAAGATGTGAGGGGTGGACTCACTTTTGAGAGATACTGTAACAAATGAGCAGGTTTGAGATTAACGTAGTTGTAGATTAATTTTACCACCTTCCAGCCAATCACAAACCAGTCCTCTCTGAGCCGTTAATCTCACTCTGGTCACTCTGTCAGGTGCGTTTCTTTTCTTTCCCACAGTGACACCTGTGCAGAGGCGTACCTGTGTGACCTGAGCAGATGCGACCCCGCCCGCCCCCGCAAACCTTCATTAAAGCTGATGAACCGTGGACCGGGCGGGTGGCGGCTTCAGCCTCCACGGGGTCACATCAGGACACACACTCACTTGAAGTGGCTGGAGGTGTTTCATTTCATTTCTCATTCAGGGGCTGAGGGAGGCTGCTCTGTTCTGCATGAGAGACATTTACATTTAACACAGCTATTCGACCTACATACGCTCCTGGAGAGAGAAAGAGGACGGGGTGAATGTGAAAAAGAAGAGATGGGGAGAGGTGTTGAAAGAAAAGAGAGAGAGTGTCTCGCTGAATTTGAATATGAAAGCATCCGTTTTTCTACAGTGCAGCCTGAAGGTGCGGCACTAACAGGATGACACGTCAGTTCAAACCATGAACTGAAAGGAACTCCAGCAGCATCTCGCTCTCTCTCTCTTTAGATATGTGATAAGAAGCATAAATATTTCCTCAGATTTTCTGGGATAACGGTTTTTAATTTTGCAAAGACACCCTGACCTGATTTCTCCCGTCGTGCATCCTGAAACTCAGGCAGGAAAAAGTCAACAGGCGGTTTCATCTGGCCGACCACTGACTCAGTTAATCCGCAGCCAGGAGTCTGTGCAGGGTTTAAGGCTATTTAAAGCTAGACTAAAGCTTCGATATGGCTTTACATCACACGGCTCTTTGAAAAGTGATTGTAAATATGTGACAGCTGCAGGTTTAACTTTGAATAGAGGGATTTGTGGTAAAAGTCATTAGTTTGTTATGGGCCAAATAATTCCACTGAATATGTCGCTGGTTTAAACTACTGATCGTAAGCCAACAAACCATCCAGAGGTGACGGCCCTTTAAGCCATGTTTCCATGTTCTCCATCCTCTCCATCACTCTGTTTCTTCAGTCCAGCCTGAGCAGGACAACACACTCATCTACCTACTTCTAATCCCATCGGCTCGTCTGTAAACTCGGCTCCTCTCTGCCTGATGGAGGACGGAGGTGTAAGGCTTTAAAAGTCAAACTGCAGGTGCGTTCATTTCATCTACATAATGTACTGCAGCTTCTCATGACGGTGGGAGGAAGCATGTGGAAATGAGCTGCCTCATTTACATTCTGCACCGCTGGAAAAGCTACTGGACCTCTTCTGATGAGGTGCTTTTGAAACAGGTGAACAGCCGGTACAGGAGTGGGATGTTTTGCTGGCTGCAATGGTCCCAGTTTGAAAGTGATCGTGTGCTTGTTAGAGCCTGTTAGGTCAGACAGCAGCAGTTCAGTGACTGGACTGTCACATTGAGTGTATGTAACTGTGCATTCAGATCAAATGCAAATTTAATCCACGCAACGTTTTCTTCACGGGGGGTTCATCGCTGGACTACTGCGAATAAACGCAGCCCACCATTACTACAGCTCTATGAACCCAAAGGAAACATTCTGCTGTGATTAAATAGAAATAAACGGATCAAACTGATGCCGAAATAACTACAATATGATGCAGATTTGTTAAACATATGAATTCATGCTTTGTCAGGTCTGTCAGCAGGACGACAACTTCTAAACCGTGAATGGAGTTGGGATCGATCAGGGCTATGCTACGCTAACCTGCTCACAGTAAAGTACAACGACAGCTGGAATAAAGTTACAGACACACATTTTCTGAACTCACCAGGTAGTTCAACCTCCTCGCTTTTTTATATAAATATGAAGTAGTAAGGGCGGTGCGGTGGGGCAAAGGTTAGCACTGTCGCCTCACAGCAAGAAGATCGTGGGTTCGAACCTCGGTCGTTCCCGGCCTTTCTGTGTGGAGTTTGCATGTTGTCTGCGTGAGTTCTCTCCAGGTGCTCCGGCTTCCTCCCACCATCCAAAGACATGCGGCCGAGGTTAATTGGTGGTTCTAAATTGTCCTTAGGTGTGAGTGGTTGTTTGTCTATGTGTGGCCCTGTGATGGACTGGCTGTCCAGAAGCAGCTTTATTGCCAAGTAGTGTTTTACACAATCGAGGAATTTGCTGTGGTGATGAGGTGCTACACGTAGACAAACATGCAGTCGACATAAATAAATGTAGAAATATATAAATATGAAATAGAAGAACAACGTTGCAGATAAATACATGTGCATTATTCTGGGTCTGTGCCGTGCAGAAGTAACTCAACAGAACAGAATATTGTGTACAAATAAATATATAAACTGACAACATAAAAATAGACAACAACAAAGATCAACAATCAACAACAAATATGTGCAACGTTCCAGGTCTGAGCCCGACACGAGATGAAACAGTATTTACATGTGCAGACATTTGTATCATTTGCAAGGGGGGAGTGTTAGTGGGGGACCTGGACCTTGTTAATGAGGCTGCAGACGGGTAGAAGCTGTTCGTAGCGAGAGGTTTTAGTCCTGATGGACCACAGCCTCCTGCCAGAGGGGACAGTCTGAAACGGTTTGTGTCCGGGGTGGGAGGAGTCAGCTGCAATCTGTCCTCGAGGCGTACAGGTCCAGAAGAGAAGGAAGATTGTCATCCGCAAACTTCAGGAGCTTGACGGACTGGTGACTGGAGGTGCAGCTGTTGGTGTTCAGGGAGAAGAGAAGGGGGGAAAGAACGCAGCCTTGAGGGGAACCAGTGCTGATGGAGTCAGAGACATGTTTTCCCAGCTTCATGTGCTGCTTCCTGTGCGTCAGGAAGTCTATGATCCACCTGCAGGTGGAGTCAGGCCGGGATGATGGTGTTGAAAGCAGAGCTGAAGTCCACAAACAGGATCCTGACAGAGTCCAGCCCAGCTGCTTTGTGCGGTTTCTGCCTCCTGAAAAGACCGTTGACTTCCCTCTCTGTGATGGAGAGAGGAGGGGAGGGGGTGGAGCTGGCCAGCTCTGAGGAGGAAGTGGAAGAAGTGGACTGAGGCTGAAGCTGAGTGGAGGAGTCACAGAGGATGGTGTCCGATTGACTCTCAAAGCGGCAGTATAACTGGTTCAGCTCATTTACCAGGCGAGAATCGTTGATGGAGTGGAGGACTTTGGGTTTATAGTTTGTGATCTGTATGAACCCCCTCCAGACAGAAGTGGCGTCGTTTGCAGAGAACTGGTTCTTTAGTCTCTCTGAGTACAGTCGTTTAGCTTCTCGCACCTCCATCCTAAACCTGTACACGTTAACGCCTCTTCCTTTTTCAACCTAAGCTGTCTGAGTTTAGCTGTGAACCAGGGTTTGTCATTGTTATAACTCACCCTGCTCCGTGTTGGAATGCAGCCGTCCTCAAGAAGCTGATGTAGGACGTCACAGCATCAGTAAACTCATCCAGGGTGTAACCCGCCTTTCGCCCCGATGTCAGCTGGGATTGGCTCCAGCCTGTACGCAGGATAAGCAGTTGAAGATGGATGGATGGATGAAGTAGTAGTCCAACAGAGCTCTGGGTGCCAAACGACGCTAACAACAACAGTGGAACCGGGTGTGCCCGGACGCTAGCTCGAGTGAAGATAAATCAACGTTGTAATTCCAAAAACTAAAGTAAAAAGCTAATTTAGTAAAAGCAGTTTACTCTGAGCTCCTCCCATGAGCAAACAGCGTAGCTGTCAGAGCAGAATCTGGTCCGACTACGGGTGTTTATTTGTCCAAAAGCTGCAGCGCTGCTCCGGCTTTGTCTTCGGCTTTTCCCCGCAGTCCAGCTCTCCGCTGGCCAGCGGCGTTTCACTGCCCCGCTCTGCCAAAGACAGTTGAGTAGTGGTGGGAGGTGCCAGCATGTTATTTGTACATTTTATACACTGATGTTGATGTAAGTGGGTTTATGGTTGTTAACATCATTAATTTTATATTTTCTGTCGATAGTCATAGCCCACTGCCGTATTTTTACTGTATTTCTCTGTATTTTATTTTATTTTGCCTCTTCCGTCTGTTAACATTTTTGGGTATTTGAGCTGCTTGCTAGAAAGACTCAGTAGCATACCAATCTGTAAACTGACCTGTAACGTTACATGTGGTCAGAATTAAAGCTGGAGCTACAAGAACCCCTGAAGTAATTGTGTCCTGCGTGGCATCTAATCCACGGGCTACATGTGTTTCATCAGACTCTTATACGCAGAGTTTCTTGTGTTCAGACATTTCCCAGACGCTGCTGTAAAAACGTGCTTGTCTAACCTTTGGCTGAGCGTTTCAGAGTTTATTAGACCTCATACACAGCAGAAGAGCTTACCAACATGGAAACATTTCATTAAAACCTGAACCTGAAAAGCAGCACAAACACTGGTTACAGTGTTCCAGTTAAAAGCAGCCATGTGTGATTCCTACGCTGATCCGTGGGCTCTCTAACCCGTGACGTCACGCGGACACAGAAACTTTGAGCTCCTCCACCGAGCGTGAAATGGAGACTGACTTTGTGGACTCATAAAATGTTTGAGGTTTTAAATCCAATTCTGCCGTTTCCGCTGTGGCCACGCTCGCAGTTATGAAGCAGAAAATTTGCTCATATCCCTGGAAATCCCTGCTGCGCTGCATGTCTGCAGAGCCTCCCGCTGCATTCAGCCGCTCGCTTTCCTTTAACCAGAGCAGGCCGCTGCACACTTCAACACGTTCACACTGAGAGCCGAGCGGCACAAACACAACTGGTCTGCAGCCTGGGGGGCAGCAAAGTACAGAATCCCAAAAACTGTTGATGTGCTGTGATGTGGTTCAGACCTTCGTGTCCCCTCAGGATGAACTGGAAGAACTGTGGTGATCCTTTGACTTTTCATGTAGCGCCATCATCAGGTCAACATGTTAGTGAGTCCAACACTTTGCTTTGTGACCAAATACCTGAAGAACTCATCAGCCTCAGCTGTACGCTGTGTTTACAACCCGTTCTCACTCCCAAGACATCACATATGTAACGCACTGGGAGAAGCTCTGTAGCATAAGTTTTTAACCCTAAGGGTTACAGGTAAGTATAGGATGTTTAACAGAAAGTAAGGAGGTGGTTTAGGTGGACCGCTGGGCCAGAAATCAGGCTTTCAGTCAGGAGACCGGTGTTTGTTCCCCGTGTGAAACACAAAGTCACATAACGCTGTTCCAAGTTCGTTTGGTGTCTAAACGTCACCAACTAGCGCCGTTTCACAACGTTAACTGCTAGTTTTATTTTTGAAAGCTTAACAGGACGTTGCGTACTTAGTACCGTGGAGCCCTACACTTCAAAAAAGACATTAAAGGGTCCCCAGGGTGTTAACAAGTGACACTAAGGGGTCTGACCAAGCGTCCGTATGTGATGGGTTGGGAGTGAGACTGTGTTGGTGTTAACTGCTTAGTAGCTAATGCTAACATGCTAATACACTAAACTCAGATGTGTCTTACATCTTAAACCTGTTGTTAATTTATAACATTCAGTTTTTAAAAACTATTTTATGTTTATTTGATCCATATTCTTCTCTTTATTTTATGGAATTCCACCATTTCACTTTCTTGTTTTTACTGTAAATTAAAGCAGGAGTAATATAATTATTGTACATCAGCTGATTGGCTAGTAACTTCCAATCGTATTCCTCCAGGCTTTATTCTGTGACAGTGCATCCTTGTGCACGTGTCTGACTGAACTAGCAGCAGCTCTCTCTCAGTCACGTTTGAGGTGTACAGTAGTAGTGAGAGGTGTGTGGTGCATTGTGGGAGAAACAGCCCTGGCGAGCTGGAAACTGTGAGGCTGTAAATCTGTGGTTAAACTCTCCCTGATGTTCCTGTGTTCCCCGCTCTTTGTGGTTAGAGTGTGGTTCTGGAAACACGTCCTGATTGTGTGGGTTCTGGTTCTGGATTGTTGATTAGCTTCATTAGTTTCCCGCTCACGCTCTCCCTCTCTGTGTTGTGGTTTTGGTCTGGCGGCCTCTCTCTGCAGGATTACAGTCTCAGCTGAACTCCCATAGGACCATCCAGCTCCACTAAACCCAGAAACAGTCCTCCATCTTCACGGTTAACTGGAAGCTGCTCAACAGTTATAAGGAAGAGTGTCAGAAAAAGTGTCTGTAGGGTCGAGGAACCACAGCCGCTGCCTTCTGGGTACTTTTGTTTACGTTAAAGTACAGAAACCCTATCAGTGCAGCAGCAGCTAGAACATTTTCAACACCCGTCCCGATTGTATGTCTTATAAATCAAGGATCATATGTCTTCTGGAGGTTCTAGTGGTCAGTAATTTCCAGGGGATCCTGTAAGCGGTTCTAATGGTAATTTAGGACAGTGGGTCTCAAACCTTTTCAGGTCAAACCCCTAAACTCAAGACACGATTTTTCCGTTTGATAATCAGAATCGGGTTTCTTGCCAGGTACATTTTCACATACGAGGCATTTGCATGAACATAGAAATATAAATAAGTTTTATTCCAGAAAGAGTCTGAAATCTATGACAAAAATAGTCATGCGTTCAATTATATTAAAAATAAGTGATTCCCCTCCACCTGGAACCCCCTCAAGGACCCCTGGGGGTCCCCGGACCTCACTTTGAGAACCACTGATTTAGGAGGTTCTACATGTTTTTCAAGTGGTTGTATTGTTCGTTAAGGAGGCTCTAGAAGTCCTTTAGGTGGTTCTAGTGGTCATTAAGGGTTTTCTTGTGGCCTTCTAGGTGGCTCTTAAGGTCATTTAGGAGGTTCTACAGTTCTGTTAATTGGTTCTTGTGGTCAAAGAGGAAGCACCAGGACGTCATTAGGCGGCTCTAGAGGTCAGTAAGGAGGTCCTAGGGGTCGTTTGTCTTTTAGGTGGTTGTACTGGTGATTAAGGGAGTTCTAGTGGCCATTAAGGGGGTTTCAGACGTCCTGCAGGTGGATTTAATGGTCAGTAACATCCAGGGGCCTTTTAAGTAGATCCAAGGGTCATTTAGGAGGTTCTACTTTTTTTTAAGTGGTTGTATTGTTCATTAAGGAGCGACTAGGACGTCATTAGGCGGCTCCAGAGATCAGAAAGGAGGTCCTAGGGGTCGTTTGTCTTTTAGGTGGTTGTACTGGTGATTAAGAGGGTTCTAGAGGTCACAGAGATGGTTCTTCTGGTCATTGAGGAAGCTCAACAAGTCTTTTGGGTTTCATTGTGGTCAAAGAGGAAGTTCTAGGATGTCATTAGGCAGCTCTAATGGTCATTAAGGGGGCCTACAGGTCATGTAGATGGTTCTTGTGCTCACTGGGGAGGTTCTGCTGGGTTGTTTGGTTGGTAGAGTCTTTTAGGTGGTCACTGAGGAGGATGTAGGGGGCTCTAGCAGTCTCAGAGAAGGTTTTGGAGGTCCTTAAAGTGGTTCTACAGGTCTGCATTTATGTGATTTTAGTGGTCATTGAAGAGGTTCTAGGGGTCCTTTCGGTGGTCCTAGTGGTGATGAAGGAAGTCCTTGTGGTCCTTTATGTGGCTGTACAAGTCATTTGGAGGTTTTAGAGGTAATTTAGGTGAATTTTCTGTTTTTCTGTGTTTCTTCTTCAGGAGGTTTCACTGGGTCTCTTTCCACCACATCAACAAAACTGCAAATATCTTGAATGTCGTTCATCTGTGCAACTGAAATAGTTCTACAGGCTTGTAGTGGAACACATTAATGTTTTATTTAGACTTGCCACACATTTGTATAGAGCCGCACATATTTACTTGTGTTTCACCTGCTTCAAGCTGCCATGCACCTGGTAAAACAGCACAGATGAGGACTAGAATTTATTTTGCTTATGAAACACCAGCTGGCACAAAGTGATAACATTGATGACACTGGCTGAGCTGCACGCGGCAGCATTTTATCACACGACACACGTATTCTGGCAATTATGAAGCAACACATCAGTCAGGTTAAAAGCAGCAGCAGGCGAGGGGTTTCAAACTGGCAACCTGCTGCCCCGAAGCCTGCTGACAGTGTGTTTCAGCCTCACAGCAGCCAGATGCCACCGCAGTAGCAGTATTTGTATTTTCAAGGCGCTTCAGTAAGACTGGACAGGTGTGTGTGTGTGCGTGTGCGTGTGTGCGGTAAAGCAGCCCACCTCAAACAGGAGTATCTGCTGAATCATCTCCTGTAGGTCTGCCACACACACACTGAGCCAGGACAAACAGCTCGCTGGGCGTTCGCTGCTGACTAATCACCGCTGGAGGATTTACAGGTGTTGGAAAAACACACACACACTTCCTGGATGTGTGGGAACTCCTTCTATGGTCATCGTTAACGTGGAGAATGAATCTGAATGATGACGTCATCCTTTCATCTGCCTGTCAATGACTGTTTGTCTGGATGTGTGAGTAAAGAAAATCTTTTATTCCTGTTGGTTAATAATTATTTGTCACTAAGAATAAAATCCCCTGCTTTGGTTTTTACTGAGGTCTTCCTGCTATTTCTGGGTTTTCATTTGAAAATCTTTGGATGCAGTTTTTACACTTCTGGCATCGTCTCACTCATTATGTCCTTGGAACTTTTAGTAATTTTTATAATTATATGTTTTCTTCTGGAGTGAGGCCTTTCTTTTTGTTTAAAAAAAGTCTTAATTTACCCAGAACCCACAGTAAATAAACCCTGCTTGATTTAGTCTTTAGTCTTAGAGAGATAACTGTAGATATTAGATATACAGAGACTGGATCTGAGCCAGAGTCTAACTGGTCTTGAATGAAACCGGACTTTCGCCCAGGAGGCCGGCGTACATTTCCCGTGTAAAGCAAGAAGTCGACATTGATTCTTCTTCACTTATGTAATGCAGCTAACATGTGTACTTATTTAAGAAGTCTGAAGCTCTGTTCTCTGCTGTCTGGGTTGCGCTGCCTTCGGGCCGGGCTGAGTAGAATTAAGTTTTCTCCGCTGTTTTGACTGCTTTTACCGAGATTGTAGCTCAAACAATCTGGATTCACGGTGCCGATCGTGAGTAAGAGGAACTAAATATCTTAAGAGGTTCGACCGGTGGGAGAGATGGGAAATCACAAAAGCAAAACAATGGAAGGTTCATTTTGGGTGAACAAATAGTTTTAACCTGTTTTCATTTAAATGTCTTTGTTTTTTTTACCTGTGTGGTTTTTATGTTTTATGCAAAGCTCGTCCACGTGTGACGAGTGAGAAACTGTTGTCAGAGACCTGTGATGATTTCAGTTATTTCACTTTTGTCCGTTCATCCAGTCACTGGTATGTTCAATAGTAGCAGAGATTGTGACAGAGCGACGTAACCTGTCAACTGCATAATCATGATATTTGATTTAAATAGTTTGCATAATTTGGGCCAGAGGCCTTAGGGAGCTCCTGTTTCCCAGTTTCAGAAAACCAGATGATAGAAGCCCTCAGTGAGTCCAGACAGGAAGTGATGTCAGCACTTGTGTGTAGCCGTGAGTGTTGACTGATGTGTGTCGAGTCATCAGAGCGCGGATCAGATGTGTGCGTGCGTGGTGTTGTTGTGGGAAATGTGTGTTTGATCTGCCCTGAGTCATTAAAGAAAGTGACTGCAGCCGGCACCTTGTTGTGGTCACGGGCTGATGTCAGCCCAGGTGTTGGCGACCTCACGACCTCACGCGTACGTTTCTCCACATCTGTGTTAAACCGTTCAATCTGCGGACAGAGCGCTTCAAAGGCGTCTGGCTGGCAGGGCTGCTGTCACTGAGGTTATTCATCAAACACACTGACAGAAAGTAAAATGAGGCCAAGTGAAGACAAATCAGGAGAGTTTTACTTTTCCTCAGAGGGAAAAGTCAGATCATTTACAACGTGTATACCAGACAACTTTGGAGCTGCTGAAAGATGGATCTTTTATCCTGTGATGGAGCTAGGCTAGCAGTTTCCACCTGCTGGATGCTAAGCTAGGCTAAACACATCCTGGACCTACTGTGTTGGGGATGTAAATAAATATAAAGACATGACTGATTTTATCTAATGTGCTGTGCTATTAGAGTGCAGGGGATTTTAATTTCTTATTTGATGCTTGGCCAAATGTTCATAACACAACATCACGGAAGACTAACAACCGAGTATTATTCAGGTAACCTGGCCCAGGGCCCCGAGGCAGGTGCTGTCTGTGGTGCTCATTATCTATGCGTACACAACCGCAGTAAAAACAATAAGGTTTCTGCAGCTAAATCCAGGCAAGCAAAGCAAAGCAAACAATATAACCACATCAAAACTCGCACACACAGCTGTTCAGTTAATGTTCAGAGAGAGAAGGAGAGACATTTCACCCTGTTGGAAGAGGAAGGCCGTTCTCCTGTCTGTCATGGTGGCAAAGTGGTCAATAACCAAGTTAGAGAATTTCCCTCTGGTTCCTCCGCAACAATAGAGTCAGTCGAAGTCTGGCGCTAGCAGCTAGCCACTCTGTACCGATAAAGTTTTCCCCTTTAGATAGAAACCCCTTTTTCCTCTCCAGGCCAGCTCCAGCTTTGGCCTCCCGTCACATTTAATCTTAAGTTGCTGCTGTAGTGGTAGTTTAGTAAAACTATTTATTATAACTAAAAACTCCAAAACTGCACCACTGCGTAGTGCACGTCTGTCAGAAACAGTGGGGCTCCTTCTTTACAGCGGTGGAGGTTCATCAAGACCCTAAATAAGTTTAGAGGTGTTCATGATAAATTCATAATCGCCACCAGAGTTCGACCGTCAGCTAAAATGACCTGAAGTAAACGAGCAAACACACCCGAGACAGTTTGGACCCTGACACAGGAAACAGGAAGGCAAAGAAGGCTTTTCAGATTTCTAGTTCTTTATCGTACAGACTTTGACCCAACTCTTTCTTTAAACGTCAGAAAAGGATGAGGTGTTTGAATCCGTAGTAACAATAAGAGTATTTGCCCCGATATGGCCCCGACCAACACACACACTCACATGAACCCATACTGAGGCCTCAGTAACAGTGTGATCCACAGTGTAGCAGCTGTGAGTGTGACCTGATCATCAAAGAACAGGATTGAAGCCCTTGTTGTGGTCAGAGGGAGGACACACACACACACACACACAGAGACAGATGTTTCTGTTCACCTGTCTTTACATGAATCACAGAACCTCACCTGCTCTGCTTTACTCAGCTGGCTTTGCTCTGAGAGAACGAACAAGAGAAAGAACACATGAACAAAAGAAATGTAGGGCGGAAAAGGTTGTGAGAACAACAAGAGGAACACTGTGAAGAGAGAAGTGGCCGGTGGTTTGACAGAAAGCAGGTTAAGGGTTTAGGGGTAGGGTTGACTCAGGCGCCGTCCACACTGCTGCGTTTTCCAATTAAAACGGAGACCTTTTGCTGCGTTTGCAGGCAAAAACGAGAAGTTTGGAAACGCTGCTGACCTGTTTGTGTTTCAAAACTCCGGGTAGCGTTTCAGTGAAGACGGGACTTTAGAAACGATGTCGCACGCTCACGCTCGGCTCTCTGATTGGCTCTAGTCATGTAAAGCAGAAACACATGCTGCTGCTGAGTTTTTGTCCATGGTATTTTCCTGAAAATATTCTGTACCGCGTACATAACACTTCCAGCCTACACTCATACTGTGCATGTCGGCGTTTTACCTTGTATTTACCTTGTATTTACCTTGTATTTACCTTGTGACGACTCCCAGCCTGTTTTCCGCCACCACAGCCCCGTGATACATTCAGTAACAGTCCCAGCTCGTTACTGGTCCATGCAAAACAAAATCTGGTGCGACTCTTCGTCTGCATTACTTTATTCTTTCGCCAGATCTTCTGTAACTACGAACAGACCATCTGCTTCCTGTTTACACCGGCACGCGCACGCCCAGTGCACCTGAAAACAAACATCCAAAACCAGCTAAAACGCTGCTGTGGACGGAGATCGTATTCGTTTTAACTCTCCTTTTGTAAACTAAAACGAGTAGTGTGGAAGGGGCCTCTTCTTTCTGCGATCTCGTTCTGTTTCACAGCTCTAGTGGTCTCCGCTCTGCACTGGGCAGTGAATACATACAAACTATTGCTTGAACACACAGACATTTGATTGAAATCCATCTTCTCGTTCCTCTCAGAAAGACAACACACCTCCAGAAATATGCAATTACTCCATGCTGTTACTCTGTGAAACTTATCCCCTCACTTAATTAAGTACCTTTATATTTATTGTCGTGCTCCATTAAAGTAGACGATCTTTTGCGCACTTAAACGGTGGTGAAGAAAAACACACTGGATGCAAATATTTAATTTAGTTACATAAAGTCATCACAAGAAATGGAAGCCTTGGTGTGAAAGAAAGTCATCAAAATACATCATTACATAAACACTTCTCAAATTACATCTGAGGATGAATAATTCAGCACATGCAGTCATTAAACAGAGTGCTTACAAGAAGAAATCTACAGAGAATTATCTGGAAAAGGAGAAGAGGGAGAGAAAGCCACAAGAGACAATAAGAGGAAGGGTCAAAAGTCTGTATTCGTGTCAGAAGTTCGTTGGCAGCAGAATATGTGCATTTATTTTAGTGTGGTTGCCCTCAGACAGACATGTTTTCCACTCACAGCCTGAAGTGTACGGAGTATAAATAGGATGATAA